>NW_012103277.1:2152052-2158906 GCF_000951045.1 Mandrillus leucophaeus | reverse complement strand
TGTTGGCCGCATAAATATCTTCTTTTGAGAAGTGTCTGTTCATATCCTTTTCCCACTTTTTGATGGGGTTGTTTGATTTTTTTCTTGTAAATTTGTTTAAGTTCTTTGTAGATTCTGGATATTAGCCCTTTGTCAGATGGGTACATTGTGAAAATTTTCTCCCATTCTGTAGGTTGTCTGTTCACTCTAATGGTAGTTTCTTTTGCTGTGCAGCAGCTCTTTAGTTTAATTAGATCCCATTTGTCTATTTTGGCTTTTGTTGCCATTGCTTTTGGTGTTTTAGACATGAAGTTCTTGCCCATGCCTATGTCCTGAATGGTATTGCCTAGGTTTTCTTCTAGGGTTTTTTATGGTTTTAGGTCTAATATTTAAGTCTTTAATCCATCTTGAATTAATTTTTGTATAAGGTGTAAGGAAGGAATGCAGTTTCAGCTTTCTACACATATCTAGCCAGTTTTCCCAGCACCATTTATTAAATAGGGAATCCTTTCCCCATTTCTTGCTTTTGTCAGATTTGTCAAATGTCAGATGGTTGTAGATGTGTGGTGTTATTTCTTAGGCCTCTGTTCTGTTCCCTTGGTCTATATATCTGTTTTGGTACCAGTTCCATGCTGTTTTGGCATCAAGTATTGTTTTAATCTTGAATTTTTATTTGAAATGGTGTGTCTTATCCAAACACATTTATCTTATATGAAATGCGTTAAATGCATCCACATTATTTTTCCAACTTAACCATAACATTCTAGTTTTTTTTCTTGCACTTTGCACAAAACGATGAAACTTTCTTTTTCAAAGACAACATACGCAGGGGTATTCATTACTCCACCAAAATAGATCTGATATTTTGATACCCACAATTCTCCATCTGTATGCCAGATGCTTAAAGCCACGTGGCACTGCTCATATTTTAAATAAATAAATGTGATATATCCAAGATGGGTAAAGGGCAGTGTTAATGTTTTACATGTGTGCCACCATTATTCAGTACTATATTAATCTTCCTTGAGATTTTAAATATCATTTGAAAAATGAATGCTGCAATTATGGGGAATAGATACAAAAAAAGTAAATCAACATATTTAACTGCTCACTACTAACCTCATATGTAAGAACTTTGGGAAATTCTTTAAGCAAAGAACAAACACTTGAATTATGTTGACATGAAACACAAAATGTGAAAGGTAATTGAATTATGGATACACTTTGTGTGAAGAATTGCTTTCTTGATGTCAATATTAGTTTATTATCATTATTTACTGCAATATGTTAAATTTTATACAAAATATGGATAAATTCAATTTTAAGATTTGTTATGTAAACAATATCTTAAACATATATACAAGTAGGTTGATGTAACTTAAAATCATTATAAATATATACTTTTGCATATTTATTTTATCATTTTGTTTCATTTGAATGTTGAAATTTTTGTGTCCTCTTTGATAATATGTGATAATAAGCAGAATGATTAGGGTAGATTGTTTATCCTATTTACTTCCCATATACTTTTAGTGATCTCTCAATTAGTTTTCTCTTTATCACATCAAAATTCTACTGTTTAAATAACTTCTTTAATGATTTCCCTGCCTATAAATTTCTTCATTTTAGAGAGACCCTCTTGAGTAAATATCCTTAAAATATTACATTTTCTTTCTTCTTTTTTAAAAGAACCCTTAGTGGTTTTCTGTTTTCTAGAGATAAACCCCCCAAATTTTAGCATATCTTTTCATATTGTGCTAGATTACCAACAACAAATTTTCCTAATCTCATTTCTTATTGCCTTAAAACTCGAGTGACTGTGTTTAGGATATCTTTTGCTCCTTGGCATTCAAAAGCATGGAAGACACCCTTACCTGTCTTCTCAGGCAACTCAAATGCTTCAGAATGCTCAAACTAAACATTCAAATTTAAAGGGGTTAAGTTAAAAAAAAAAAGATACATTTATTGATTATCCCCCTATTCTATATGGAAAAGGTGCATACACTCATATGGAAAGGTTATTACACACGGAAGTACATATGTATGGAAAAAATACACAAATCTAGAAATCTTTGGCTAATTCAGCAATAAGCGAATGTTGTATTGTAAATGTTACAGGTTAGATTTAATCATTATATAATAGACTAGAAAGAGCATGTATTAAAATGTAGAGTAACCGAAAAAAAACTTGTGAAAAAGTTTTGCAAAATACCTAATCATTTACTGCTAAAATTAATGCTGTAATTAAATATGTGTTTTACAGAAAAATATTTCGTTTTCTTGAACTGTTAATTTAAGTCCTTTTTGTTCATTTTGTTGTTAACTATCTGGTTTCCCCAATAGATTGCTAGATCCTTGGAAAAGGTGACATTTTCTTAGGTTATTATAAACAGCCGAAAATAATTCACGGAGCACTCTATGTAGAAGAAGGGACTCAAAATATTTTTGTTTGATATAATTTGACCTTGTCATTATTTTCTATGAATATTCAGCTGCTAGTAAAAATAGTGTTTATTTTATCTTTTAATATATTGAACATATAGTCAAAACCTTATCTCACTTTTGCATGTCAGAGAAGGAAATATGTAAATATATTTCTGTGATTTTAGAAAATATTTCCTGGTTTGCAGATATATTTAAAACAGAAGCTGATGATGTCAATCATTTTTTCTAACTAACATTGCTCATTTTGCTTAATTCTCAATTTCTTCCAATAATTAAAAATTGGGTAATAAACGATTTTTTTTTCATTTTGGCAAGTAGCAAAAGTAGTACATTTTCTCATAATACAAATTGAGAGAACTAATAGAAGAGTGAAGAATTTAATAGCCATATAAGTTTATAATTTGTGATACCTCTAATAGTAGTGAACTCTTAATTTGTTTTTTGGAAATTTGTGTCTACAAGATATTATTGCATGCAAACTTGTTGAAACTCAGTATAGGACAAATAGTGGTTGGAACATAAGATACAAATTTTGGAGGACTTAATAAGATAGGTCACAAATATCACCTAAAATGTTTCTTCATTTGGGCTACTTTCATTTTATCATCTTTTCCTCATGACTGAGATCAGAGATCATAGCTCCAAGACAACTGCCATGTTAATTGTTCAGTCCTTAGGATGTAGAATGGGTCCTGGCTCATGGTGTGGACACAAACAACATTTGTTAAATGGATAGAAACAGGTTAGTCTAGTGTCCTGTTCACAGGGTCACGGAGTCATGAAGCAAAGTCAGACTTTCCTGCTTATTGCAACTTTAGAAATTGAAGGAGGACAGTTGCTAGTCTTGCCCAGTTCACATTCTTACTCCTGAGGTCTGGAGGGGCTGTAAAAAGTCAGGTAGGAAAAAGCTGCTAGGGAGACATAACAGCCACAGAGAACTACTGTAAAGTACATGTAGATGTGCCCCTGCTGTTTCCCAGTGTTTGTTCAATAGCAAAAATACACAGAAGAAGCCCAGTTGGAAGTACTACTTGTGGGTAATGCAATTTTCCCCGGGGAAAAGCATAAGTTGCGATCTCCCAGCAGGGGAAAATTAATTCTGAGTCATTTGGATGTTGTTTTCCATAGCATCTCTTTGAATCACTAAACTTCTCTAGTAGCACTGAGTCCTCTCCTCTGGTATTTCTGTTTCTAAAAGTTTCTAGAAATGTTGGTGAAGTGGCATAGAATGTAAAATTTCAAGTTATGCAGCAGATACCTAATGATGGAACTAAGCTACATTTCAAGCCCTGAAATATGCTATTTCGTTTCAAGTGGCTTTAATTTTTGTAATGCATAAAAATGTGGGATGATCTTTCAAATATTAACACCAAGGTGCTGAAATAGGAACCCAAATTGGAAAGCTAGAAAGCAGTTAAGCTTTCTCTGGGAACAAAATAAGTAGAAAAGATAAAGATTTCAATTTTATCTTTTAAAAATCTATCACTCTAAAATGAAAGTAGATGTTTTCCAAATCTTTCTACTTTTCTCCTACCTTCAATTTCTCAAACTCTAATTATTACCAAAAAAAAAAAAAAATCTTTAGTGGTTATATATGGAATGATTAGAAATACATATATTTTTGTGGTTACTGAGTCTTTACTTGTTATAAATATGACAAATTCTTATTATTATATCAAAAAGTTATATTTTAAATTACTCTTCACACATTTTAATGATGTTCTGCATTGTTCTTAATGAAGGTCGGGCCTTTGAGATAATGTGCTATTATCGACTGAATTCTAGCTATTTTGTCTGAGATATACATTTGACAAGAATACAGATTCAGAAGAAGCAATTCATTTACATAGAAAATGTTTTGCTATAAGCAAACCAAAGCATGTCTGCATCCAAATATAGAAATGTGTTGGTGGATTGATAGTTTCATTTTGTGGAGAGAGAAAGAGAGAGAGAGACAGAGAGAGAGTGAGTATTCATATTCTCTCAGCTCAGATGACAAAGAAAAAATATATTTTGGAGTAGAGGGTATTTGTTGTTATCACTTGATCTTTTTCCCATTTATTTTACTAATATTTTTGTGTTTCGTAACTACTTAATAATTTAGTAGATCACTCACTTAGAAAGAACACTACTCTTTCCATTCTATAGGTATTTTTTTATTTAAACCTCAAAAAACTTAAAGATAATTTTGATGTTTTCCTATGAGAAAGCAGAGGTTTTGAATCTCAGTAAGTTTTTAAGTGACAAAGCCAGGCTAAATTAAAATATATAACCATTAATTGAACCAATATACTATCTAGCCTAGAATGAAAAAGTAAAGAAGTTGAGTCAAAATTTTTTTCCCTTTTCAAAATAAAATAATTAGAAATTATATACATAATTTACGGACTTATTTATGCATTATTCACATCTATATCACTTTTGGGAACATATGAGAAAACATTTTAAATAATATACAACTTATGCAGTGCAACTGTGAGCTAAAATAAATTATTTTCATCATTTTAGATTGTATATGTAGAAGAAATGTGGCAGTTGAATAATTTTTCCATAAATCTAATCAATACACAAAGCAAATTAAAATTATTTAGTTAGAATTGATATAAGCGATTGATATAACTTTTTATTTCAACTCTGGAAAGCAGCCTAAATCAGGGTGGAATTTATAAATTGAATGCCCTTTTAGTGGTTATAGATAGGCCAGTTCCTGTATTTTGCTCAATCCTAATAGAGCTTTCTCACAGCTCCTTAAATTTGTTGTTTTTCTTGATTCATTTTGATTCTCAAAACTGAACTTGATTTACTTCAGTGTGTTCTCAGAAAGCATGGAAAGGGCAAGTAATTTTCCTGTAACTTTTACTCATTATAACCAATTGAAACTAATCAGTCAATTGCTACCTAATTCATAACCAACAACACCGATTGGCTTCCTGCTTTTACAAAGAGAAAAAGAAAGAGAGAATTAAAGGGAAGTTCTAGAAAGCTTAGGTAAAATGGTTTAGAGAAAAATCATTGAGAATATTAGGTTCAATTTCTCTACTGATCACACATGCATATGCCTCTGTGGCTCTAGGACACATGATAGTCATCACCATTGCAGTGTACCCAGAAGTAATGAATGAAAAGATGGAAGTTAATTTAGTAAAAAAAAAAAAATTCTAAATACAATCAGTGGTACATTCTATTCAATTTTGTATAGTCTTACTTACCCTTTATTTAGGATATATTGAAATATTTGTTGATAGGAGGTGAATTGAAAATTAATGAGTCTAAGTGAGTAGAGAGTATGCCTTCGGTATTCCCTGCCATGTGTATTAAACCATGAGGCTTTTGCTTCAGACCGGAAGGGCCGCAAATACTGAGAAGAGTAGAGTGACTTAGAGAGGCAAGGAAGGAGCAATATCTGGCCTTTCTCCTTTGAGGCTTTGGAACAGGAATAAGTTATTTCAGTGTGCTACACACAGTTTAATCAGTTAATCTATGTGCCTTATAAACCCAATATAACAAATTAAAGGGCTGGGCATGGTGGCTTATGCCAGTAATCCCAGCACTTTGGGTGGCCAAGTCAGGATGATCATGAAATCAAGAGATCGAGATTATCCTGACCAACAAGGTGAAACCCCGTCTCTAGTAAAAATACAAAAATTTGCTGGGCATTGTGCACGCCTGTAGTCCCAGCTTCCCGGGAGACTGAGGAAGGAGAATCACTTGAGCCCAGGAGGCAGAGGTTGCGGTGAGCTATCATGCCACTGCACTCCAGGCTGGCAACAGAGGGAAACTCTGTCTCAAAAGAAAAAAAAGAAATTAAAGAAAACAAATTGAGAATACAGATTAATGAATCTATTTTTAAATTAATTTTGACTGAAATGTGAATTAGAAAAATATGGGGAAAGGGAATATTGAAGATTTTGACTATTTTTACCTTTTGATGCTCAGTATTCCCATAGTAAGACTGAACTCACACTGTGCTTACTTATTGCCTTTTCTCGTAGGATTGCCTATGAGAAATGCTATTTTCTCATAGGAGTCAAAGAGCAATAGAAAGGCATATTCTCCAAATGCATTAAAATTATATTTATTTTTAGAAATTAATTCAGAAAATTATACCTGTATTTCTCTGTTGTCTGATGGAGAAGTATAAGACATTTATCTCCCTTATTTTTATTCATCTATTATTTCACAATTTTTAGAAAGTCTACTATGTAAGGTATTTTGAAATACCCATCCATTCCAAAATAAAGAGGTCTTAAATAAACCTAAGTGCATTTTTGGAAAGAGCATAATATAAATCTACAGCTAAACTAGGTAGAAATCACTCCTTAAAGTTTAACAAAGTTTTTGGTTTTTCTGAATGTATTATTTGAACAATGAATTACCAAGTGCAAATAGAGGTTGTTATTGATACACACATCTAATTTATTTTTTTCTTG
>NW_012103277.1:2117749-2152002 GCF_000951045.1 Mandrillus leucophaeus | reverse complement strand
TATATATATAAAATTCTGATTGCTCTTCTGTTTGCAGCTGTACTGAGACTGATTACTGCAACTCTCACTTCCAGCTTCATCACCACTGGCAGGCCTGCAGGAGAGATCTTTTAAAATGCTGCGACAGAATCTACCTTCTGGTTTTATGTTCCCAAACCCCTTTTCATGGCCCCTTATTTTATCTTGCTGTACTGAATACTTCATTTTAAAAAGAGCAGTAGTGGATGATTGCTTTTAGGCTCATCTAGCCAAGTGTTTTCAGGCTGTTCATTTTTCAGTAACGCAGGAGAAAATGCACTTTCTGGTAATGAAGAGGAGTGTTTTCCTTTGTTGATATGTCAACATTTTTGCTTATGTCTAAGAATACTGAGTGATCACACTTTCTCACATTCAGTTTTATTAATGACTTCATCGTATAAACACATGTATGTATAAATGGTTGGTATTAAATATGTATATACACCAAAACAAGGATGATAACTTCAAGAGAAAAATAAGATTATACATGCATAAAGGAAGGTACCATCAGGAAATATTCTATATCTGTATTTCCCATCATTCTGCAAAGGAGAGAAACAGAGGTCATATATAGTGATTATAAACATGTGCTAGAATCAGATCCTCTGGTTTTCATTCCCGGCTCTGCCACTTATTTGCCATGTAACCTTGAGCAAGTTATTTCAATTTTCTGTGCTTCAATGCCTTCATTTGTAAAACTGAGAAAAGTACTAACCTCAGAGAGTTATAATGAAGAGTAAATTAAGGACTGAGAGCACTGCAAGTAGTCTTCAAAAATGATTAAATATTAAATAAATGCTAGATGCTATGCCTATAGTATTGATAAGGTGCTACCAAATAAATGCTTTAGAAATAAATGACTTCTGAAGAGTGGATTTTTTGCTTGCTGTTCCTAAAAGAATGTACCACACTTGAAGAATATATCTGTTTGTTCCATTTACTCTTGTTTTTCTGGTATCTAGAACAGTGCTTAGACCTGTAATTGGTGTTCAATATTTTTTGGTTGAATGAAAGAATGAATGATGGATGGAACTGAAAGAGAGCATGTATACATGTATACATACACATGCCTGTATTTACACATATATGTACACACAGATATATACACAGATACAACATATATATGGGTAATTTATTTTCTATGAAAAATAATGTCATTAATACAGCTAATAACTAATAATTAATTAGTTTCTTTAGTTTAAAAACTTCACGATAATTTTGCATGAAGAAAAATAATGACCGGCAAGCAGATGTTAATTAATAAATGTAAACACCTAAGAAGACTTTATGATCAGAGGGCTTTAACACTATGGAAAGGACATATAAACAAGTGACACAGACCTGAAATTCTGTTCTTAACTCTGTTACAGAATCTTAGTTAATGTACTTAACAACTCTGAAACTCTGTTTTCTATTAAATAATACGCTGATTTCGCTACATTGCTGAAATAATTATATAATTTGAATTTGTTCTTCTGATTGATTTCTGATGAGCTAGAATTAAAGAACTTATTTTTCTTCTCTACTCACATTGCTTGGCAAGAAATTTATAGTGCCTTCAACTCTAAAAGTGTCATAAGATTTGTAAATCGCCTATCAGCAGGGTTTGTCCACCCATTAGGATCTAGGTTAAGATATACTGAACTTCTATTTGATTGTTCTCTTATTAACTTATATTAATTTACAAATTAATTAATTTCTCTTCCATGTTCTTTTCTATGGAAAAACCTAAAGTCTTTCCTAGAAATTCTATAAATTTCTCAAACTGTCATCTTTTTGTCATATTTTTTGATTACTTCTTGCTACTTCTGTGTTTCTGTCTCCACTGATGCATCTTGCAGCTGTTGCTTTATGTTTACTGCTGTGTCAACCCAAATATGGACTCAGCCCTTTCCTTTAATTCCCTCCAAAAGCCTAAACATATGAGTCTTTTGTGAAATTGTTCAACATTTCTGAAGAGATAGAAGCCATAAATTATAACATAAGGACACAGGCTGGTTAATACTGAATGCCTGATTTTCTTGTGTTAAAAAAAATCTTTTTATCCTTTTCTTTTTATGTGGCGCAGTGAATCTCTTTCAGCTTTCCTATTCTCCCCATCCTGAAATGCCCTGTCACTAGTAGTGCCCATCAATGTAATTGCTTTTTTGGAGTCATTTCTCCTGCTACTCCGTTCTCACAAGCAAGCTTCCTTCTAATGCTCCTCATTAAGATGTTGTCCTGAAAATGACAGTTTTTCTTCATAAAATATTTTGCTACTAACAATTGTTATGCACCTTCAAAATCTGATCAAGCACACTCACTTTTCTGGTACAATGGGATGAGAGAAAAAGTGATATACTTAACCTCTTTGTTATGCCTTAAAGTAGATGGATACGACTTCTCTTTCACTTTTACTCTTTCTCCTACCTGCATGTTCATTGACAGATGTGGTGGTCGTCTGTTGTAGACTTCATAAGAAAGGGATGACATATTATAAAATAGAAATATTTTGATCCCTGATGCTTCTGCAAAGCAGAACTACATACCACACAAACTTGGACTTCCTTGTGAAAAAAAAAAGTGCTTCTATTTGATCGTTCTCTTATTAACTTAGTTATATATTTCATGCTGTGAATTTATATCTTGTACTAATTTACTAACAATTTTCTTGTTTTGATACAAAATAGTTGTACATATTTATGAGTATGGTATTTTGATACACTCACAATGTATATTGATCAAATCAGGATAAATATGATATTCACTGCTTCAAATATTGATCATTTGTGTTGAAAACATCTCAAATTTTCTCTTCCAGCTATTTTGAAATGCACAATAAACAATTCTTAACTATAGTCACCCTACTGTTCTATGAAACTCTAGAATTTATTCTTTCTATCTAACTATATGTTTCACTTGTTAAACAACCTTTATCACTCTTTCCACTCCGCACACCCCCCACCAATGTTTCCAGCCATGGATAACCATTGTTCTACTCACTACCTTCATGAAATCAATTTTTTAAAATTCCTGCATATAAATGAGAACATGCAATATTTGTTTTTTCTGTGTCTGGCTCATTTTACATTAAATAATGACCTTCAGTTTCATCCATGTCGATGCAAATGATAGAATATCACTGTTTTTATGGTTTAATAATATTTCATTATGCATATATAGCACATTTCCTCATTCATCCATTGATGGACACTTAGGTTGATTTCATGTCTTGGCTATTGTGAATAGTGCTGCAGTAAACATGGCATGCAGGTATCTTTCGATAGAATGATTTCCATTATTTTGGATAAATATCCGGTAGTGAGATTGCTGTATCATATTGTATATCTATTTTTAGTTTTTTTGAAGAACCCCATACTGTTTTCCATAGTGTCTGTAATAATTTACATCCCACCAGCAGTCTACTAGAGTTCTTCTTTCTTTGCATACTTTTCAGCATATATTAATTGTTGTCTTTTTAATAATAGCCATTTTAACTGGGATGAGACAATGTCTCATTGTGGTTAGAATTTGTATATCCCTGATGGTTAGTGATGTTAAGTATTTTTTCATATGCCTGTTGGTCCTTTGTATGTATTCTTCTAAGAAATGTCTATTCATGTCATTTGCCTATTTAAAAATAACATTATTTGGTTTGTGTTGTTCTTTTTGTTTGAGACAAGATCTGTTCTTTTGCCCAGGCTGGAGTGCAGTGGCATAATTGCAGTTTACTGCATCCTTGACCTCCCAGGCTCAAGGGATCCTCCTTCCTCAGCCTCCCAGGTAGCTGAGATTACAGGCACATGCCACAATGCCCATATAATTTTTGTATTGTTTTGTAGAGATAAGGATTCATCATATTGCCCTGGCTGATCTTGAACTCCTGGGTTCAAGCAATCCACTCGCCTTGGCTTCACAAAGTGCTGGAATTATAGGCATGAGACACTGCACCCAACCTTTTTTTTTTTTTTTTTTTTTTTTTTTTTTTGCTTTTGCGTTGAGTTCCTACATATTCTGGTTTTTAAAACTTTGTTGGGTGGATAGTTTGCAAATATTTTCTCCTATTCGGTAACTTGTCTTTGCACTTCATTGATTATTTATTTTGCTGTGCAGAAGTTTCATAGCTTGATGTAATTTTATTTGTCTATTTCTGTTTGTATTGCTCGTACTGTGGAGGTGTTACTTAAAATTCTTTGCCCAGACCAATAAACTGAAAGTATTTTCCAGTGTTTACTTTTAGTAGTTCATAGTTTTGGGGCTTACATTTAAGTGTTCATTTTGATTTGAAATTTGTTTATGGTGACATAGAGGGCTATAGTTTCATTCTTCTGCATGTAGTTATCCAGTTTTTTTACCACCATTTATTCAAGAGACTGTCTTTTTCACACTAATTTTTTTTTTGGTACCTTTGTTGAAAGTCAGTTGGCTAAAAAAACAAAGATTTATATCTGGGCCGTCTATTCTGTTCCATTGATTTATTTGTCTGTTTATATGCCAGTACTAAACTATTTTGATTACTATGGCTTTGTAGTATATTTTGAAGTCAGGTGAGGAAATGCTTTCGTATTTGTTCTTTTTGCTCAGGACTGTTTTTGCTATTGGAGTATTATGTGGTTTTATATAAATTTTAGGATTTTTTTTTATATCTGTGAAGAATGTTGTTGGTATTTTGATAGGGATTGCATTGAATCTGCAGATCATTTTTGATAGTAAGTCATTTTCACAATATTAACTCTTCCAATGTATGAAGATGGGATGCACTTCCATTATTTTTGTGACTTCTAGAAATTCTTTCAACAGTATTTTATACTTTACTTTGTAGGATGTTTTACCTCATTGGTTGAATTCATTTCTAGGTATTTAAATTCTTTTCTTGTATCTATTGTAAATGGGATCACCTTCTTGATTTCTTTTTCTGCTGGATCATTATTGGTGTATAAAAATGCTACTGACTTTTGTATGATAATTTTGTGTCCTATAACTTTATTAAATATGCATATTAGTTCTAACAGTTTTGGATGACATTTTGGGTTTTTTTATTTATAAGTTCATATTTTCTGCAAACATATTTTGGATAAGAAAAGGGAAGGGACTAAAGAACATCTATTTGGAAAGGTGGAGGATTATGTTTTGAGGTCCACCTTTCCAAATGGATGCTCTTTATTTTTTTCCCTTGACTAACTGTTCTGATTGGGACTTCCAGTACTATGTTAAATGAGAGTGGTGAAAGTGTTGATCGTTGCCTTGGAGGTCTTTTTCAAGTTCTTGGAGGAAAAGCTTTCAGTATCTCACCATTCAGTACAATGTTAGCTGTGAGTTTGTCTTACATGGTCTTCATTGTGTTGAGATATGTTCCTTCCATACATGGTTTGTTGAGAGTTTTTTAATGAAGGGATTTTGAATTTATAAAATACTTTCTTTTGCATTTATTGAGATGATCATTTTTTGTCCTTTATTTAGTTGATGTGTTGTTTAACATTTGTTGATTTATGGATGTTGAATCATTCTTGCATCCCCAAATAAATCCACTTGATCATGGTGAATAATCTTTTTAATGTACTCTTGGATTTTGTTTGCTAATATTTTGTTAGAGATTTTTGCATCTATGTTCATCAAGAATATTGGTGAATAGTTTTCTTTTTTGTTGTGTTCTTTTCTGGTTTAGTGAACACGGTGATGCTGGCTCATAGAATGAGTTTGAAAGGATTTCCTCCCCTTTAATATTCTGGAAGACTTTGAGAAGAATTGATGTAAGTTCTTTTTTAAATGTTTGATAGAATTCAGCAGTGAAATCATCAGGTCCTGAGCTTTCCTTGCATGATAAACTTTTTATAGTGATTCAATCTTTTTACCTAAAATTTACCTTTTTGGGTTTTCTATTTCTTCTTGGTTCAATCTTAGTAGGTTGTGCGTGTCCAGGATTTTTTTTTTATTTCTGTTAGGTTTTCCAATTACTCGAAATAGATTTGTTCAAAATAATCTCTAATGACATTTTGTATTTCGGCATCATTTGTAACGCCCCCCCCCCCACCTTTTTTGTTTCCATATTTTTTTTTTGTTTGGATCTCCTCTTCTTTCTTAATTAGTCTGGCTAATGTTTTGTTGATTTTGTTTATCTTTTTTTTTTTAAAAAAAACAAACACTTTGTTTTGTTGATCCATTGTATTTTTGTCTCAATTTTATTTCTACATTGATCTTCATTATTTCTTTTCTTCTACTAATTTTGAATTTGGTTTGTTTTTGCTTTTCTAGTTTCATGAGAGGCATCACTAGATAGTTTATGTGGAATCTTTCTATTTTTTTTGTTGGCATTTATTGCTATAAACTGCCCTTTTAATACTGTTTTTGATGTATTTCTTAGATTTTGGTATGTTGTGTACATGTTTTTGTTTGAATATATTTTTATAATTTTCTTATTAATTTCTTCCTTAATCCATTAACCGTTCAAGGGCATGCTGTTTAATTTCCAGGTATTTATGCAGTTTGAAAATTACTTATTAGTAGTGATTTCTAGTTGTATTCCATTGTAATTTAAAAAACCTACTGGATATAATTTCATTTCTTTTAGGTTTTTTGAGACTTACTTTATGGCTTAGCATTTGGTCTATCTTGGAGCATGCTCCATGTGCTGATGAAAAGAATGTGCATTCTGCAGCAGTTTGATGTAATGTTCTGTAAATATTTGTTCGCTTCATTTGGTATAAAGTGCAGTTTAAATCCAATGTTTCTTCTGTAAGTTTCTATCTAGATGATCTGATCAGTTCTGAGACTGAGGTGTTAAAGTTCCCCAATATGTCTGCATTGGAGCCTATATACTCCATGAGATCAAAAAATATTTTCTTTTTATATCTGGGTGCTGTAGTGTTGGGTGCATATATATTTATAATTGTTATACCCTCTTATTGAATTGATCCCTTTATCATTATATAATATCTTTCATTTCCTTTTTTCTTTCATAGTTTTGATTTAGATTTTGTAATATCTGATCTAAGAATAGCTACTCCTTTTAACCTTTGGTTGTCATTTGTCGGGAATATCTTTTTTTTTTTTTTCTTTTGAGGTGGGGTCTCGCTCTGTCGCCCAGGCTGGAGTGCAGTGGCCAGATCTCAGCTCACTGCAAGCTCCGCCTCCCAGGTTTACGCCATTCTCCTGCCTCAGCCTCCCCAGTAGCTGGGACTACAGGCGCCCGCCACCTCGCCCGGCTAGTTTTTTGTATTTTTTAGTAGACACGGGGTTTCACCGTGTTAGCCACGATGGTCTCGATCTCCTGACCTCGTGATCCGCCCGTCTGGGCCTCCCAAAGTGCTGGGATTACAGGCTTGAGCCATCGCGCCCGGCCGTCTTTTATTTTTTGAGACAGTGTTTCACTCTTATTGCCCAGCCTGGAGTGCAATGGCACGATGTCAGCTCACTGCAACCTCTGCCCCCCGAGGTTCAAGCATTTCTCCTACCTCAGCCTCCTGACTAGCTGGGATTACAGGCACCTGCCACTAGACACAGCTAATTTTTGTATTTTTAGTAGAGATGGGGCTTAACCATGTTGGCCAGGCTGGTCTTGAACTCCTGAGCTCATGATCTACCCACCTCTGCCTCCCAAAGGGCTGAGATTACAGGCGTGAGCTACCGTGCCCAGCCATTAAACAGGTTTCCTAAGACTTTTTCTATTTCACCTCTTTTTGCAACACCCATAATGTGAATATATTTACTTAGTGATATCACATAAATCTTTCACTCTTTCTTCACTCTTTTTATTCCTATTTTTTTTTTTCCTTTGACGAAGTAATTTTAAAGCATCTATCTTTATGTTTAGAAACTTTTTCTTCTGTTTGATGAAATCTGGTGTTGAAATCCTCTACTGTAGTTTTAGTTCATTCAATGGATTCTTTAGCTGCAAAATTTCTGTTTGGTTCTTCTATGTTTACTTTTTGTTTTTTTGTTTACTTTTTCATTCATATCATAAATTGTTTTTTTGATTTTGTTGATCGTCTGCCTGTATTTTCTTGTATTCCATTGAGTTTCCTTAAGATTACTGTTTTGAATTGCTTTTTCTGCAATCTATTGATTTCCTTTTATTAAGGTCTATTAATAAAGAGTTATTATGTTCTTTTGATTGTGTCATATTTGCTTGCTTTTTTGTGTTTCCTGTGTTCTTGCATGGATTTCTGTAAACCTGGTGGAACAATCACCTCTTCCAAACTTTCTAGAGTGGCTTTAACAGAAAAAGACTTTCACCTGAATTTGAGTTTAGTGTGAAGTTGGATCTTTCACTTTCAAAATGGGTCTTTCTATTGGGAAATGTATGGTGGCTTTTTCCAGGCAGATGCAGTAGTATAGTCTCCATGCAGCTTATTTAGCTATGTTCAATATCAGCAATAATTATAGGCATTTCAGCGACCTAGGCTGTAGACGTTTGTGGTAGCAGAATAGGTTGTTAACGTTTTCAGTGGCAAGGGCTTTTTGGCTCCTTCCATTCTTTTTTTCTTACAATGAGGAAACTTAGATGAGGGATGCCTCTTGATAATAGGGCTGACATGGCCTACAAGCAGCTGCCACAACACTGGGTTCTAGGTATAGGTGCGCAGAGCAGTTATGAGGCCAGGATCCCAGACTCAGGGTCTCACAAATCTATTGTGACATGTAGGTCTTGGGGTGCAAATTAACGGCAGCTCCAGGATTTGTGACTCTCATGCACCCTATAGCAGCTCAAGTCCAAGGGTTCAGGTTATAACTCTGATTCTAGCCCTGGGGGTAGAGCACAACCCTGGATCCACTTCAGATAAGGAGTGCTTTGGAACTTTGAGTCTGTGAGGGAAAATATGGCTGCAATTCAGGAGCCTGAGCCAATATGGCTCAGTGTCACCTCAGATCCTGGATAGTAGGCACTGCATAGTGGTAACTCTATACCGGGGGTCTCACAGAATCTGCAGTATTCCAGATTCTGTGAGACCATGTAAAGTGACAGCAAATACCCTAGAGTGGCTGAGCATGGCTATTGTTTGGGTGCTGTGGGACAGGGAGCAGTACAGTAATGACTCCACCCCCCAGGGAGAGGGGTATTTCACCAGCTCAGTCTGTAGGGAGCTCATCTAGCTTCAGGGAAACAGGGTACTAGAGTTATTTGTCTTGTACTGTGGGGTGCCTCAGTGTAGCTACTGTGCTGTTTTCATAGGACATGAAGTACTATGTCAGCTCAGCCCTGGGATGTGCATCTCTTCAGCTCCACCAAGGCACCAATTTCCCAGTGGGTGATATGCCACCTCAGTTCAGGTCCAGGGTGTGTGACTGTTCTGGGTAGTCCAGGCACCATTTTCCTGGGATACAGAGCTCGTCAAACATTGTTTCCTGGGGAGGCAGTGTGCAGTTTCAGGTAAGGCCCCTAGGAGTAGGGCACAGCCACACCTGAGAAAGAATAGAGCTATTTTGCCAAATAACCCTTTGCCCAGGATGGAGTGTGTATGTATATTCCCAAAACTTCCCTGCTGGAGGGAGGGAGGGGCAGGTGGACTGGTTCCACTACTGCTTAGCCACATAGGGAAAGGTGTAACAGCTGTTGGCAGTTCAGCTTGAGAGTGTGGAGTCATTGGGTGGGAGTAGTTCCGTGGTGACTTAGCCTCAAAAATGAAGGAGTGCTGCAGCTACCTGCCCCTAGAGCAAGAAACACTCCGGAAATAGTTCTGGTTTGAAGATGATGTATCACGGTAGCTGCAAGGAGCACAGTGGACAGGGAACAGCGCTGGCCCCTTCTCTGGCAGGAGCACAGTGGTGTGCACTGTTGGGACCTCTTTTTACCCGGGCTTAGTGCCTATGAGAACTGCAAGGACCCTGAGGATGAGAACCGTATGTGTCCAAAATATTGGTAAGGGTTGTTTGGATCCTCTTACTCACCTTTACACTGTAGGGAGAATCCTCCTAGTTCCTGGCTGATCCTGTCTGGGAGATGTGATACAGTCCCAGTATTTTCTTCTATTATCTATGTAGTTATTCTCATTTTCTGTGCTACCTAGCAATTTTGTTAATCCTTGGACATACTCTGGAACATTCTTTTAGTTGGTTTTATTAAAATACAGTTGTTTATTCATTGTTTGGCTGTCTTGGTGGAAATTCTTGGGATTTTTCATGGGACATCTTGTTTACATCATTCCACTAAATGAATTAATCATTGTCTTGAGAGCAAGGCATTTGAAACTCAAAAGCAAGGATAATATTCTTAGGTTACTTGCTTTAGCAATTGCTCCTTCGTTGAGGCAATTAGCTAGGAAAATTACCAGCTGCTTGAGTGAATTTTGTCACGGAGGGAAGGATCGAATAGAGATGAGGAAAAAAATCTCAAGAAAACAGTCACATAATATATTTCAAATATAATACTGCCAGGTTGCCAGGACTAGAGCATCAGCATTAAAATCCCAGGACTACTACAAGCTCACAAGCTCAGCTATAAGAAAAAAATCAACACAATCTCTCTGGGAATGCCTTTTTTTTTTTTTTCCCTTACCTACAATAATGCATGCCATTTAAAGTAGGCTAAAATATTTGAATTGAGAAAATGAAGATAAAGAGACTATCAATTGACAAAGCATTCTTACAATACCTGAAAAAGAGCTATGAAAAATTTTAATAATTTCAAATGTTGAATTGAAAAAATAAAATAAAAAGCAGTAGGTTGGGTACTACTCCTGAGCCAGCTAGAACTAAATTTATGCATTCATTTGTTCACCTCTCATACAGCATTTCAACAATACAGTTTTTGCCACCTAAAATCTTTAAAAAGTAAAAATGTAAGGTGCAGCTATATCTTTGATGCATTCTACAACCTTTTAAAATATTCACTCAGGAATGGTTTACTAAGGATTAATAAATATGAAAATAACATTATGGTCAATGAACAATGGGAACTGTAGTCTTTTGTATACAGCACTATTCTTATTTTGAATGTTACAATGGATCTGTCCAGCACATCAGGATAACCATATAGTAGAGCAGAAGATCACAGGTGATTGACAACCAATCATAATGAATTAAACAATAGTTTGTATATACCAATCTGCTTGTCAGGATTAGACCTGGGACGATAAATATGACAATATTAAAGTGGACACTGCGAAGACATGCTACACTTCAGGCATCAAATCTTGTCGAGGTGGACCATGGTAAGTGATTTTGCCATTCAAAAATGAAAATAAGAATTATGGCGTGGAAGAAAGTACTTCTGAGATACTTGCTTTCAATAGGCATTCAACCTTATAGTATGCTTAGAAAACCAAACCAACTGTGGCTCACACCTGTAATCCCAGCATTTTGAGAGTCCGAGGTGGGCGGATCACCTGAGGTCAGGAGTTCGAGACCAGCCTGGTCAACATGGTGAAACCCCATCTCTACTAAGCAAAAATTACCATGCCTGTAATCCTAGCTGCTCAGGAGGCTGAGGCAGGAGAATTGCTTGAACCCAGGAAGCGGAAGTTGCTGTGAGCTGAGATCACTCCACTGCATTCCAATCTGTGTGACAGAGTGAGACTCTGTCAAAAAAAAAAAAAAAAAAAAAAAAAAAGAAAAGAAAAGTAAAGAAAAGAAAAGAGTGATACAGAACCATTTGTAGTAACAGCTACCCAGCTCTGCAAAAGCTGCAAAACAAATTCACTTATAAAACCTTGTAGGAATTATAGAAATGTGTGGAATGTATACTTGAATGCCATAAGTAGCTACCATACTCGGATTTCTCTTGATTTGCTTCACTGAGAGAAATAGTTGCTGAAGAAACTGGTGATGAAAGAAGAATGCTTTTGAAAGGTACAGATAGTCTGTGTCAAAGATAAGATCTAACCTTCAGCTATCTTCTTAATATCTTTTAATATCTTTTGAGGAAAACATGAACCTTACATACATTCAAAACTATAACTTTGCTGGTATACTAAAATAATTAAGTAAATGTAAGGGGAAAACTTGGATTTCCACAAAATAGTTAAATATGACACCCCCTCTGTTGACAAAGAAAGGAAATTCATAAGGAAACACCATACTGAGATAAGCTATGACATAGAAAGGTAAGTGACTGAAGAAAGATGAAAATATAAGGAAACTCAAACATTTAACAAGTAATTAAAATTTATTTCTAAGGCACTATCAAGCAGAATTGACACTTCCAAAATAATCAGTGACTTAGAGAACAAACTTTGAAATTTTTCAAAATAAGAGAGAACACTAATAAAATAAAAAGAGAGGGATTATAAAAGGTGAGGTCAAGGAACAGATATTCAATAAATGGCTAGAGTTATAACTAAACAGCCAATCAAAGTCATACAAATAGAATTTAACAAAATTGCACAATAATAAGCTATAGATAATAAATCAAGATTACAAATGAGAACATTTCTAAACTCTCTACATGTGTATGATGTATAATGAATTACGTATAATTGTAGTTATATGATTATGTAAAGATAACATGTCATTTTATATACACATAGACAAACACAGCTCAGTAGTAGGCAAAATTCAAATCAAAAGTAAGGAAAACAAATATACAAAAAAATTATCTTATTCTTAAATATAAGTTGACTGAAAACCTTCCTTATAACATAAAAAATTAACACATATTTCATATATTATATATTGTATTCTTACAAGAAAGTAAGCTTGACAAAAGAAAATGTTATTAAAAAAGTCATAAAAGGAGAAAATGTATTTACTATTCATTAGGTAGAAGTGGATTATGATGAAGGTGTTCATTCTCCTCCTGTGCATATTGAGTAGGCTGAAGAGAAAAAGAAATAAAAGGGGTGGCAGAGGCAGAAGAAAAGCTAAGTATAAGTGGACCCGCACAGTTCAAACCTGTATTGTTCAAGGGTCAACTGTACATGTCAGACATTGCATGAGACATACTTAAATTTAAAAAGAGTTGTTCATCTGAAATTCAATTGTAAGTGGGCACTCTGTATTTATTACTGAATCTCACAAACATGGCCTCTCCCATTTGCAATTCTGTCTGTACTAAGTTTATTGTAGCTTCTATTGGCTTTTATCATGGAGTATGGGAGTACTAAGGTTCTCCAGTGGTTCTCTTGCAATCTAGACATTCTCCTTTTTGCACCCATTGTAGTTGGCAACCCAATTTCCCCTCAATAAACAGGATAAATGTGCTGCAGGCTAGACAGTAGGAGTCACATCCTTTTCCTTGCCTGTTTGAGTCACTGACATGAGTGTTTTATTTATTCCCATAGGCAGTCTCAACTTCTGGTTTAATTGAACCATTTTTGTTTTCCCTAATGTAAGCTTTTATTCTTTGGGAACAAATGACATTAGATGAGCAAAACTCAAAATTGTGGGGACTAGAAACAAAAATTCACTACTGGATCACAACAGGTAATAGAAGCTAATCATATTTTTATCCTTAATATCTATACTCATAAACTTGGCTTTGGGAGAACCAGCACTGCACATTGGTCACCAATATAGAGGACATCCTGAATGTCATTACTGAACCTGGCAATTTATTGCCCAACTGAAATTATAACTATGTTATTAACTATCTTTCTATTAGGCCAGCTGCTAAAGAGTAATTGGCAACATGGTAAATTTCATGAGCATGGGTCATTGGCACACTAAATTAGCCATAAAATAAGTTCCTTGGTTGAAAGCAGTGCTGTAGGAAATAACACGCTGAAGAGTATGGCATTCAATAAAATCACATATTGTGTTTTTGTGCATAAGCATTACAGGCAAAAAAGGCAATTTAATGTCCACAGAAACTGTCTATTCCATTAAGAAAAGTTGCTACTCCTTCCAGTATGGAAGAGATCCAAGAAAATGAACCAGGTGGCTGGCTGATTTCCCAAGGGAAAGGTGTCATATTATATGCTCAGTATGGTTTCTGCTGTTGGCTGGTGTGGCACTAAGCAGCAGTTGTAGCTTTCTCCACCTTTGTGGGCAATAATACATGTTGCTTAGCTCATGCAGAACCTCCATTCCTTCTGCGGTGGCCACTTTGTTCATGAATTCATTGATCAGGGACAGAGGTGTCTAGAAAAAGACGTTGACTGACATCTACCAAATTGTCACTTTGTCCACTTGATGATTAAGATTCTCATCTGCTGAGGTCACTCTTTAGTGAACATTCATATGGGGGACAAATATTTTCATATTCTGGGCCCATTTGAAGAGGTCTATTTGCATACCTATTCTCTATACTAACTTATCTCCAATTATCTAATTATTGAACTTTGTTCCTTCCAAGTCCCTGGTCATCTTGCCAAACCATTAGCTAGAACTATTAATCAGTTAGGTCTAAATCTCTGGCTCTGTTCATGTCCAGGAAAAATGAGCTTTCAAGTACACTATTTGAAGTTATTTCCACTGACCAGATTTTTCTTCATCACTCTCCTTCACGTCACTACAGCCACTTCAGAGTTGAACTGTTATTCTACAGTCATTTACTCAGGTAGTGAAATAATACCTAGCAGAACCATTTGTAAATAAAATCTGAATAATTTATTCCACAAACTACTGGTTGTAGGGAATTCCCCAGGAGACCATATATATTTGTGGAAAGAGAAAGCAATGTACTAGAAATAGACATCATGGACATCTGGGCAACCTACTCATTAAACTTATTTGTATTTTCAGGACCTGATTGTTCATGCACTCATATTCCATTTGAAGTTAGAAGCAGTTGTGCATAACAAATTTATGGCTTTGGCATAAATTCATTCATAGCAACTTGGTGGCTCAGGGGCTCATGGTAAAATACTCAGTTTCTGTTCAACTCCAATAGAAAACCAAAAGCTGTTTCTCAAAGGAGAATAATTGCATTTAGAGACTGGTATAGGTATGAACTAAAATGTAAAGGTCTGTGCTTTAATTCACTTCTGAGAACCTGCTATGCACATTTCTGTCCCCTACCAACATTTAGAACACCATGAGATCTTGTGATTGAAAAAATCGTAGCAGAACAGCTTTTATGGCCCTTTGGATTTGTTGAAAATCCCTTATTTGTTTTGGGCTCCACTAAAAACTGTTGGGTTACTTAGTGATTGGGTATGAGTAGCACATTCACATGAGATTTATGTTTCCTCTAAATTCTACAAAAGAGCAACAGTCATTAAATTATTTTCTCAGTGGTAAGAGGGGCCAGATGGAACAACTTGACCTTTACCTTTGACCTTACCTATGACACATCTCAGATCACTGAATTCCTAGAAATGTCACTGAGGTGGCAGACACTTGAATTTTCATGAGAATTATTTTCTAGTAATTGGCTCATATATGCCTACCAGAGTACATAAATAGTTGTTGCTTCATTCTTCTCAGTTCCAGCTCCATGAAATTATCAGTGGACCAGGGTATATTCTATGGAAGGAAAAGGTGATCAATTCTTTGTAGAGTAGGTTTGCATGTAGGTGGCAAATTTAGATAGCCTTTAAGTAAGACTGCAAAGGTTGGCTATACCAGCTGAATGCAAACTATTTCATATCGTCTTAATGAACAGATACAGAAAATAATGCTTTGGTCAGATCAAGAACTGTATGTCAGATATGTTTGTGTACACACATACACATGCACACACATCCAGAACATCCAGAACACACATCCAGAACAACAACTGCAATCACATTTTCAAGTATATGTAAATACACTGCCTTTCTCCTAATACTTGTGTCTTCTACACAGGCCAAATAACCAAATTAAATGGCTACATGGTGATAATCAACACTCCTGCATTTGTCAAGCCCTGGGTGGTGGCATGGATCTCTGATATATCTCCAGATAGGTGACATTGCTTTGGTATATTATTTTAATAGATAGCAGCTTCTACTTGGTCTTTCCTTCCACAATAGACCTTACTCCATTGATCATGCAACAAATATAGGAATTTTGTCATTTAACCAAATATGTTTATTTTAACTGTGTATTCTAGAATTGGGGAAATAATCACACTAGCCATGGGCAATGATAACCAGAAAGTACAGACAATATGTACATTTTCCTTCCTTCAGTTTCTTCATTCTCTAAGCTATTTTTGTTTAAATTATCAAAATAAATAATTCTGCATCCAATTACATTGACAATTATACAGTGCCCCCCCCTTATGTGTGGGAAATATGTTCCAAGACCCCCAAATGGATACCTGAAACCGCTATAGTACCAAACCTTTATACATGATCAGTCGATCTGTTAATTGAGGTGACTACTAAGTGACTAACAGGCAGGTAGTGTATACAGCGTGGATACGCTAGACGAAGAGATGATTTATAGCCTGGGTAAGATAACAGGGGATACCAATTTAAAGCTTACAGGCTTTTTATTTCTGAAATTTTTCATATAATATTTTGGTCCCAAGTTGACTGTGGGTAACTGAAGTGATAGAAACTAACTGATGGATGAAGAGAAACTACTATAACGCCATCAATGAGTGTGTGAAATATGCAAACCAAAACATATCAAATTTAACATAATTTATATACAAAGCTACTGACTTAAAATTTTAATCTACATATTGATACAACTCTAAAAATAACATGCCAGGACATATACACAACCAGGCTTAAATATCTTGCTATCATATGCCTTCAATTTATAGTGATACTAATTTTAGCCAATATTTGAGGATCATTCATTGTTAGACTTTAAAAAAATTTTGAATTAAAAGTTGAAGCAGTCCATGAATATAGACTTTTTGTCCTAAGACACTCTTGTTAGTTAATTTAAAGTCCCTTCCTTCGTCATTGCTAAGTGCTGTAGTCTGACATCCATTCTCCAAATGAAATGTGACTTTGATGGATAAACTCAATTAAAGCTCAGGCATTAGATAAGTTCAACAGAGAATTGGGCTGATCTTTACCAATCTACCTTTAAAAATACAATAAGTATTTCAAAATGAAGCAGTCATAAATTATACTGAAAATATATGCTAGTAAAATTAGGTTGAAATTGAAATCGATCACTCTATGTAAATTTCTATTACTTAGAAAGCAACATTTGTTTCCCTCCCCATCGGGTATTGTATCTTACATATACTTGTAATATGTAAAATCAGAGAAATGCCTGTTGTCTTTTACCTTTTTAGAAATTTCTCTCTCTTTTATAGTGTCTAAGTTTGTTAAAATATCTAGTTTTAAGACTAACAGTAAGAGTTTGTCCATAACCTGAGAAACCTCAGAAGAAATTATGTTATTTTTAACACTTTTAAAAACGACTTAATGTGTGCCTTGCCTGTGAAGACATTTAGTCTTATCATTGATGTTTGACTCATTCATTTATTTATTTAATCATTAAACTAAAATTTGTATCTTACCTATGATAAATACAAGAAAATGATTTGGGTTATATAGATAAAGCATGTAGGAAGAGACATGTAAAGGAATAATTTGGTTTCTTATGATAAATCATTTCCTAGACATATATACAGAATATGAAAATAACAGAGAGACAAAGGCATCTACTACCATCAGAAGAATCAAAGAAATCATCAAATTACAGCATTTATAGAAGAGCTTTTCAGTATTAACATTCAATTCCATCATTTTGCAGTAGAAATAACAAAGAGAATTTGATTTGTTTTCCCTGCATGAATATAGCGAAGGAGACAATTCTTCTTAACAATTAAGATTTTGCATTTAAGAAGGTGATAAACTTGAATTCATATCCTTGAACTAAAATCCATGTGAGCCTGGGATCCAGTTTCCTCAAATTCCAAATGGAAATCATAATAATTAATTATCTCATGGTGCTTTATTTGGTATTACATGAAATAAAACAATTAACAGTGCCCATTACACTAGCTTACACGGTTGTTGTCAGTATGAAATGACTTAATAGTTGTAAGGTACTGATAATATTATCTGGTCTTAAAAGGCTCCCTATATATGAAAGCTTTTCCTACTATTTTTCATATAATTAGTGTTGAAATAATTTATAATATTATACATATTTCTATTAATTGTCATTTATGCAGAAAACATCGTTGCCTTGGAGATGAATATTAGGACAGAAAAAAATTGTAAAGTTCTTTTTGATGTAAAATATCTGGATTTTTCAAGCTGGAGAAATGGCTGAGTCTAGGGTTGGGGTGAGAAATATACAAGATGAGCCTGCAGCATTTTGTAGTGCCAGAAAGTGAGACAGTGCTCAAAAGCCAAAACCAACACCAAAACAAACCAAAACGGAAACTAAAAAACCCACGACTATATGTCAAAGGGAAACAAGAACCAACCAAAAGTATTTTCAATGGTCAAAGCTGGGAAAACGTGAACAAAAAAATAAATGACACAGTATTACATTATAACACAAAGTATTAGAAACAAGTGATGGAATAAATAATGGGAACAGATTAATAAATCTCCTGGGCCAAAGGACATTTGTGTAGCTATTCTGATGCCAAGAAAGGTGAGCATAATTCCCCATTCCTTAAATGAAGACTATGCATAGTGACATTTTACCAAAGATTAGATCTAGAAAGAAAGAAAATAGGGTAATTTTACAGTGGAGCCAACTAATAACCACTACCTCAATAGGTGCAAGACTAACATCAATAGTTATTAGGTTCTGGTAATAGTTTGTACCTTTGATATATTGTGATGAGAATGGCATATTACCTTTGTGATTTTCTTCCCCCAAAGATATAATCTTAGTCTAATCATGAGAATAATATCAGACAAATCCCATCTGCAGAACATTCTGCAAAATACTGAACAAGGGCTTCTTAAAATTTAAAAGACCACCAAAAAGGGAAAAACTAAAATTGTCACAGCCAAGAGGAGCTTTGGGCAAAGAAATATGATGATTAAATGCAGTGTAGTTTCCTGAGTGGGATCCTGAAACAGAAAAAAATACACTTGGTAAAAACTAAGGAGATCTGAATAAATTATAGAGTTTAGTTATATTATCTATTAAAGGTATTATATAATATTAAATATATTATGCATTAAATGTATTAATATTTGTGTATTAGTTATAACAAAAGTGACAAAATTTAACAAGAGAAAGTTTGTGTGAAATATATGGGAACTCTGTCCTATGTTTGCAACTTTTTGTAAATCTGAAACTATTCTAAGATTTAAAAGTTTATTACAAATCTAAGTGTTTGACATTTGAGGTCTAATCCTAGGGATAACTCAAAGTGTAAACAATAAGTTTGAAAGATCCTTGTTCTGTCCTGTATAGGTTACTTACTTTTAAATTACGTTCATTTTTCCAAACTAGGTGAGAAGAAAAGTTGTGGAGAGAGGAGATACTAGCAAAATTTCTGGGTGGATTACTTTGCTAAACCAGAGCCTTTGGCAACCCGCATCTTTGCCTAACCCATACAAGTAATTTTGTGATCAAATAGTACTGGGAAAAAACACAATATTGCTGATAAATTTTAAGTTGAATATATGATAACAGCTTCAACTGATTTTTTTTAATGTTACATAAATGGTATTCTTCCAGCCATTAGCTTTTCCTCTCCCTGTGATTTTTCCTCACTTTTTCCTTTCCCCTCAAATCTGCAACATATCTTCCCTTCTCCTTATTCTGAGTTAATGAACTTGCTCCTTATTTTACTAAAAATTCAAAGTAATTAGAAAAAAATCTTCCTCAAGTTTCACAATCTACCCATCTAACTATGTAAGTTTTCATATAATTTGTCTTTTTTCTCTTGCTATTATGAAACAGCCCTCCTTCAATTTTTGTCACTTTTTTCTAACCTCCATGGAGACACGGCTCAAGTCAATTCATGTCTCCTGTTTCTTTCCTTTTTTTCTGCACCACTGTTTTTTTGTTTTTTTGTGTTTTTTTTTTTTTTTTTTTTTTTTTTTTTTTTTTTTTTTTGTGGTTGCTAGTGTAACTTCATAAATATACCAACATGTTCTTGGGGGAAAAATGAACTCTCTTGATCCCACTTTTCTGTCTAGATATTGCACTATGTTTTTCCTTTGCCTTTATTGAAAGAATTGCTATACCCCCTGTCTTCATTACCTATCTTCCTGTTCTCACTTGAACCTGCATCAAGTGAGCTATCATGTTTACAATTCTAGAAAACCCACTTTTAGCAATGGAAATATCTTACTGTTTATCTTAATTAATTGAACAGCAGCACTTAACAGTTGATTATTCCCCTTTTCCTTCAAATATTATATTCATTTGGCTCTTAGAATATCACAATCTGTTGTGTTTTCACTTAATTCTATGGCCGCTCCTTCTCAGTTTATTGCCTTCGTTCCCCCTCATATCCCAGACCTCTTTACTTTCTATAGTCTCAGAGTCTAGCCAGTGTGTCTCTATAATTTCATTTGACAAGAAATCCCCTCATACTGTCTTCAATTTTCACGGAAAACCCTTAAGTTATTTATAACCAATAACTTCCAAACATATATCTCTCTAGACCTCTTCTCTGGTGTCTGGTCTCATACACACAGCGGGCTGACTCAACCACTTTAATGGGAGGATTAATAGGGATCTTAACATGTCCTAAACAAAGCTCTGTCTTTTCTACAAAGCATACAAACAAACAAACAAAAAATTTGCTTCCTTAAGTTTTTACCAAGTTTTGTTATTGGTCACTCTATTTTTATAGGTATTTAGGCCTTGGTTCTGAGAATTTCATTTGACGCTTTATTTTATATGCCACATCAAATTCTTTCTGCATGATTAAAAAAAAAAATACCTGGACTTTGAACACTTTTTACCACCCTACCTCTACTACCCTGGTACAAGCCACAATTGTTTTTCATTAAAATTTTTGCAGTATCTTCCTATTTTTTTCTCTGTTTTGTCATTACCCATCTTTGATCTATACTAACGCATCATCATCCTTGATGATATACTAATATAATCTTAATTATAATTCCACCAAAAATAATCAAATGGCTTCAATTTTAGTTCCATTGCATGCAGTAATTTCCCCCTAGATATTAGTATGGTCTTGTTCACACACTTCTTCAGGGATTTCCTTTTCCTTGGATGTTGACTTTTCATGGCATTTTCCTGTACATCCTCTTTAAAATGACAGCTTCTTCATATACATATCCTATCTCTATGCCAGTGTTTTTCCCCTCAATACTCGTCAGTATTTATTACTCTATGTAACTCATTTATTTATATAATTTCATTTATTTTTTCTGTGTTCCTCCCATAAAAGCTAGAATGTAAGATTTAGGAAGTCAGGGATTTAATTTGTTTTGGTTCCTTTGATATACTTATCCTATAAATAGCACCTGTTTATATTAGTCACATGAAAAATAGTTACTGAATGTTAAATGACAAGTATCTTTTTTTCTTCCTTTCACTTGCGGAAGATCCATCTTAGATTAGGCTGATTTTCTTACTCATTTCACTATTTACATAAAGTTAACTCTTGGCATTAATTCTCAATGTTCCGACTCCTTTTCTTGGAAGATCTGAGATTAGTCTGCTTACAATACAGATTTTCAGAAATTTTGGTTGGCCTGAACTCCTAGGAATTTAACAGAGATGAAAATTCGTATAGGCTTACCAAACTACAATTTAAATATCTTTTTAAAAGCTTTTATTTGTTGAATAGTCTAGGCAGAGGTATTACAAGTTGTAAACTGATTAAATACTTCTGGATATCTGAAGGCAAATGTTTTTTCATGGAAAATGTAATAGAGGTGCTAAAGTCTTTATACGAGGAAGGGTTATCAGAATATGCTTAAAATCACCTAAAGTTTCTCAACTGAATAAATTATTTTACTTTTGTTCTAGAGCAAAACCAACTCTTGACCACAAACTAGTGAGGCTTTTGAGTTTGAAGTCAGAGTTCACATCTTTTGTAATGATTTTTCACATAGACTACTTATTATATGATAAAATAAAAATACTACTTATTGAATGATTATGAAATGGCTACAAATGTTAACTCTTCAGATTTACTATATCAGCATTAGTGAGTCATATATATTTGTATAATAATTATTTACCTATTAAATAATACTATGTTTCTATTCATTTAATTGAAAAGTAAGTAATTTTAAAAGGAGGAACAATTGAAAGGTAAAATGGGTGGAATAGCAGTTACATAGAGCTGTCAGAGAACAGTCTGCTATTGCAAGCACAAGAAACCACAGTTGATTACACAGTAATTCCTCCTTCCAAAGAGAACTATTACTAATCTTAGCTATTATGCTATAGGAATATTAAAGACTGTTTGCTTTGTCGAATCATCTCATTTTTGAGATGACAGAGCTATTAAAAAAATGTGCTGCTTGGATATCAGTTTATATTATTAGGTACTGTCATGTATTTTGGTTTCACATGCTTATGCTTTTCTAAATTTATATTTAATCTTTTTCCTTGTTCAGTTATCCATGTTTTTGTAAAAATAATTGGGAAAACACATTTTAAAGAATGCCTTTTCTTTTTATTTTGACAGATTCTTCATGATATTCACATTAGAAAAGATATCTGACTGGTGTATTTGGAAAATGTTACACATGATAACAATGAAGAAAGAAATACAAGAGACTAGATATTTAGCGATCACGTAATCAAATGTAAACTGCTGTTTTGTTTCTTTCTAAAGCTTTCTTTAGGTTCCAATTTCAAATTAAGTTTTAAAAAGTGTTGAACTAATGACACTGTTTTTTGCATTTTGGATCTCTTAAATATATAATTTCCATTATAAGTGCCCGGTATTTCTTAAAATATATGGCGCAGTGTAAGCACTTTGAGTACAGGGATTTTAATTTCTTTTGTCATTCTATATCTAAAATTTAGACAGATACCTCACAAGTATTTGAAATTAATGTACAGTTATTGAATGCATGAATAAAGGAAGATTAATTTATAGACCCAGTTAACAGTCTTGACAACAATATATTGAATTATATTAGAATAATAAATTTTATGCATTAGCTTTATTTAACTACCTTCATCTGTTTAAGGACACATGTATTTAATGCATAAATATTCCGTTTTGTAAGGCATTTATATACATAGAAATGGAAACTTTTATACATTGGCCAAGTGCCAATATCAATATCAACAAGTGTTTATCAGGCATCTACAATGTGTTCCTTACTGAGTCAGCTCTTTGTGATGTCTGCCGGACAATCCCAGCGGAGAAGAAATAAAAATTCAATGTCTTGATAAGTAGCTATATGCTACCTAAACAAAAATGTTTCTCTACTCTTTGTAAACTTGTTTTTTCTTCATTCAACATTTATTGTCTACCATGTGTAATGATACTGATTTTTTAGTAACATTTTATTTTATTCTAATTTATAGCCTTTTACCACAGAAACATACCAAGCATAATAAACACATGAAAACCTGGAATTGCTGTCTAAATCAATTTTTCCATTTATTCATTTATGTATTGGATTTTATTTATTGGACTAATAATTAGTAAGCTACTAATTATACAAATTATAGTAAGCTACTCGTTATATGACTACTACTACATATCAGGCATTGTTTCGGCACCAGAGATACGTCAATAAAGAAAAGAGATAGAGATCCTGCTGTAGATATATATATTTTATTCTAACTAAGGATATAGATATTAAACAATAACCACAACAAATAGAAAAATTGTAAAAAATCACAGGAGAAGATAAATGCTTTAGAGAAAAGAAAAACTCAGATCTTCTGCCTTTTTTAAAAGCAGGTTGAATACTGCTGAAGGAGCCCTTCCACAGCTAGAGAACAGCGAGCACATTTGGACAACATATTTGTTTAAAAATAGGCAGAAAGACATAGGAGAATTAAAAAGAGCAATGAAAAATTATAAGGCTAAAATTCAAGGAAGAAAGTCTAGAAAAGGAACTCACTACTTAGTTCATTCTTTTTCCTAAAAGAATCTAAAGGGTAGACCAGAATTTGAAAACCTAAGCCAACTTTTTGGCAGCAAAGTGATGGAAATAGGAATCCAGGGCCTTTCAAAGAGAAGCTGTCTTAAGGCTGCAAAGCGTTATCTCTAAGAGTAACAACAAGAGGCGAAGTCTAACTTCAGACACCTATATTTATTAAAGGTGATGCTGGTTTGCTAATGTGTCTGTATCACTGGAAATTACAAGAAATTTTCTCTCTGAAAATACATAAACCCATCAAAAATCTCAAATTTCTTCTAGAATATTTAATATATATATTTTTACCTTGGTGAAAAATGATCAGGCATACCAGGTTACAAGTCAACATGATAGAAAAATTAAGAAAAAATAAAAACTGATTCAAAGACAATATAGAACATAGACTTTAAAATGACTACTAATTTTTTTTTTTTTTTTTTTTTTTTTTGAGACGGAGTCTCGCTCTGTCGCCCAGGCTGGAGTGCAGTGGCCGGATCTCAGCTCACTGCAAACTCCGCCTCCGGGGTTTAGCCATTCTCCTGCCTCAGCCTCCCAAGTAGCTGGGACTACAGGCGCCCGCCACCTCGCCCGGCTAGTTTTTTTGTATTTTTAGTAGAGACGGGGTTTCACCGTGTTAGCCATGATGGTCTCGATCTGCTGACCTCGTGATTCGCCCGTCTCGGCCTCCCAAAGTGCTGGGATTACAGGCTTGAGCCACCGCGCCCGGCCGACTACTAATTTTTTAAATTAAATATTCAGCAGAGTCTTAACATTCTGAAATTCTTCAACTGTAGTACCCTACAATTAATATTAATAACTGAAGGAATAGGTTTAATAGCATAATATTACAGCTAATGAGAGAATTAGTGAATTGAAGGATAAATCAGAAAAAAGTTCAAAATAAAGCATAAAAATTTAATAAAAAACATGAAAGAAATACAAAGGATAGACTGAAAAGTTCTAACTGAAGTTTGATTCCCAGAAAAAGTGCATAAAAGAACAATACAGAAATAAGACCAAAGTCATAATCACTGAGAATTTTTCAGAAATTATGAAATAAATCTAATATCAGATTTATTCTTCAAGCAGGAACAATATAAAGAAATGTACAACTAGACACAACATATCAAAACTGCTGAAATATAAAGAAAAATAGAATATCCTAAGGAAATTAGAAAAAAAGAGAAATGTTACTATTGACCAACAATTTAGATAGCTGACTTCTCAAAATAAAAGACAAAAGTTGTAAGCCAAAAAAATGAGATAGTGTCTTCAGTAAACGGAACATTGGCTAAACAATATTTCTATAATTAATGAAAGATTCTGTAGCAATAAAGGCAAAATAAAGGTAATCAAAAAACAGGAAATTATTTATTAGTAGACACACTAAGGAAGGGCATAGATTTTCTTAAAGATAGAGGAAAAAGCCAGATGAAAGCTCAGACATAAAGGAAAAAATCAATACCAACCATATAAATCTGAATGAATATTAATAAAAACTAATGAATAATTGTATTATACATATATATTATTAAAGTAGAAGGAAATAGCCTATGATTACAATTATATAGGACATGCTGAAGTTAAATCATTCTGATTACTTAACCTATCCGGGAAATGATAAAACAGAAATTTATCATAGACTTTGTTAAGTCAGGAATACATGCTGCCATACTTAGGGTAACCAATTAAATGTATGTAGTTTTTACAGAGAAATAAATAGAAAATGAAGTTTTTAAAAACCACATATTTAAAAAATTATAAAAAGAGAGATAAAGGAATATAGACACAACAAGAAAAGAAGAAAGCAATAGGAAGATTATGGACTTAAAACCAAATATATCAGGAATTATGTTGAATAAATTTGGATTATATGCTCAAAATAAAACATAGATGTGGATTGACTGAATGAAATGTAGATAAGAACTTTTTCCTTATAAAAACACATTTAAATATGAATATATAAAAGTTAACAAGTAAAAGGGTGAAAAAATATCGGGCAAAAAATATGCACCAAATAAAGGAACATACAGCTATAATAATGTCATATAAAATAGATTTTGATACCAAAAATTTACTAGACAGAAAGGGGAGCACCTAAAAATAAGTTTAATTTATCACTAAGGTAATCAATCTAAGTTTGAATGTCTCAGTGTACCTTCAACAATATTTCGCTTTTAAGTATATTTGCCATAGACATTTTCTGAGATAGCCTTTTTCTGCTCTTACTTTACCAATTTTTATTTTATTTTATTTTATTTTATTTTATTTTATTTTATTTTATTTTTCAGAATAGATGCTGAGGTGTTAAGCTATTTCAATTTTCAGAAGATTGACATTTTATTTTTATTTTTTTATTTTTCAATTTTATCTTATTTTATTTTAAACTTTTAAGTTCAGGGGTACAAGTGCAGATTTGCTACATAGGTAGCTTGTGTCATGGGGGTTTATTGTACAGGTTATTTCATCACCCAGGTATTAAGCCTAGTACTCATTAGTTAGTTTTCCTGATCCTCTCCCTCCTCCCAAAGGATTGACATTTTATAATTCTCTGACCATAATTAAGATAAAAACCAATAATAGAAAAGTGACAAAAAATAAGAAAAAATACTCTAAACAGGATAAATAACATGACTCAAGGTAAAAATTATAATAGACATTAACAAATATATTGAGTTACTCAATAATTAAAATACTCTATGCCTAGATTTACAGGAAATAGTTAAAGCTATGCTCAGAAATTTGTAACTTATACTACACAGGAAAAAATTGGAAAAATAATGAAGTTAAGCATCAATCTGATAAAGTTACAAACAAAAGTACATTAAAGAAATTAGAAGAAAAAGACGGTAAAATAAGAACATACATATGAAATTTCAAAACAAATATTTAATGAAGATTAACAAAATATGATTTGTAAGATTAATAAAATATATAAACACCTGACAAGATTGATAAAACATAAAAAGTTACAGAACAAATAATTAGCATTATAATTCAAAAAGGAAGCACCCTGGCAGGTAATAGACATTAAAGGTTACAGGAAGATTTTATAAACTGTTTTATGCTGATAAATGTAAGTTAGATAAAATGGTTAAATTAGTATTAAAATGTCATGAATATATAATCCAAATAGTCCTACATTTGCTAAACTAATTAAAATTTGACTCAATTCTTAATTAAAAAACAAAAAAATTTATAAAATAACCCGTAAGTCCATTTGGCATAATCAATAATTTCTACCAAATATTTAAGAAATAAATAATGACAAAAATATACAAATTCTTACTGACACTAAAAAATAAGAGCAATATTATCCTTCCCAAAATATTTATGAGGCCAGCATAATTCTGATATCAAAAATAACTGGGACATTAAAACAATAAACAATTAAAAGTATTACGAAAACATGCGTGCATATGCTAATTTCATTAAGTGCTATCAATCAATGTGGTTAATTAGTTGACCATATTAACAGAATATAGGATATAAATATATAATCATTTGAATAGATCTCATCATCTCAATCTCCATTTATAATTACAACAAAAATAAACTGTAAAGTAAGAGTAGAAGGTTATTTCATATAATATGTACAGCAAATACCATAGAATGGTAGTAATGAAGATGGCTAGAAAGGGTAAAATTAGGGATCTCTTTTGTTTTTGAACTTTTTTTTAAAAGTATAACATACAGAAACATATAAAGGTCATATATGTACCATTTAATAATTTTTTAAAAAGTAAACATATCTGTGGAACTAGAACCCAGATAGAGAACTAGAGCTCTGCCATTCACCTTCCAATTGCTTGCCCATGGAAAGTGAATCAGTATGTGAGTTTTAATGATATACATTATATTTGTCTATTTTGAAACTTTATATAAATGATATGATACAGTGTGTTTCTAGTTTATGATACTCAACATTATGTTTGAAAACATTACATATGCTACTGCCTACAGTTGAAGTCTGTTAATTTTTTTTAATGGCTTTATGTTATCCTTTTGTGTGTGAATAGAGTAGTACACTTAATTTAACGGTTCTACTGCTGGTGGGCGTTGGAGTTGCTTTCAATTTGGGGTTATTGTGAAGAATTCTGCTATGATTACAGATGTAAATGCTTTTGGGTGAATACATGTACACATTTTTTATTGTGTATATTCTGAGAGTGAATTTCTGGATCATAATGTATGCATGTTTCAATTTCAGTAAACGTTGTCAAATGCTTTCTAACGTATTTGTACAAATTCATTTTATTAGTAGTACAAGAACATTCTAATTTCTCCATTTCCTCAGCCACAGTTAGTACTGCCTTTTTATATCTTAGTCATTCATCTGTGTGGGCATTAATAAAATACTGTGTTTTAATTAGTCCATCTCCAAAGGCTATTAAAGTTTTACTTTTTTTTTTTTTTCAATTTTATAGAACATTTGTACGTCCTTTTCAGAAAATTTGTCAGAGGTGATTGAACCACAGCGACTCCATCTTGAATAGGGCTGGGTAAAATAAGACTTGAGACCTACTGGGCTGCATTTCTAGGAGGATAAGGCATTTAGTCACAGGATGAGATAGGAGGTCAGCACAAGATACAGGTCACAAAGACTTTGCTGATAAGACAGTTTGCAGTAAAGAAGCTGGCCAAAACCCACCAAAACCAAGATGGTGGCAACAGTGACTTCTGGTCATCCTCACTACTCATTATACACTAATTATAATGCATTAATATGTTTAAAGACACTCTCACCAACGCCATGACAGTTTACAAATGCCATGGCCATGTCAGGAAGTTACCCTACATCTAAAAAGGGGAGGAACCCCCAGTTTGGGAATTGTCCACCCTTTCCCTAAAAACTCATGAATAGTCCACCTTTGGTTTAGCACATAATCAAGAAATAACTATAACTCTACTCATTGGAGCAACCTATGCCACTGATCTGACTACGGAGTAGCTAGTTTTTGTTCCTTTACTTTCCTAATAAATTTGCTTTCAATTTACTTTATGGATATGGGCCCAGTTTTTTTTTTTTTTTTTTTTTTTTGAGAAGGAATCTCACTCTGTCGCTCAGGCTGGAGTGCAGTGGTGCAATCTCGACTCCCTACAAGCTCCTCCTCCCAGGTTCATGCCTTTCTCCCGCCTCAGCCTCCAGAGTAGCTGGGACTACAGAACTATAGGCACCTGCCACCATGCCTGGCTAATTTTTATTTATTTATTTATTTATCTTTATTTTATTTTATTTTATTTTTTAGAGATGGGTTTTCGCCGTGTTAGCCAGGATAGTCTCGATCTCCTGGGCTTGTTATCCACCCAATTCTTTTATGTGCAAGTTCCAAGAATCCTCTCTTGGGGTCTGGATTAGGACCACTTCCTACAACAAACTGACAATTCAAGTCTTTTGCTGATTTTTCTGTTACATTGGCTGAATTGTTTATAATAATTTGTAGATATTCTTCATATATTTTGAATTTGAGCATTTCCACATTATATGTATAGAAAATATATTCTCTCTTTCTGATTCACCATTTTACTGTATTCATGCTATGTTATAGTGATCATTAATTATTGATTTTAATATTTTCTAATTTATCATTTTTTAGTCTTTTAATGATTAAGCTGTCATTATCACTTCAAGATTATTAATAAATACTGGATAATTTCCTGGATAATTTCTTCTAAAATTGTTGCTTTACTTTTTACATTTATATATGCAATTTACTGAAACTTATTGTTGTGTATGGTGTGATGTAAAGGTCTTTTTTTTTTCCTGTATGGATATACAATTTACATAGAACCATTTATTGAAAACACAATTCTTGATTTATTAAACTACATCGTCACGTTTTACATAAGGCTCGGGGCCACATGTAGGTCAGTTTCTGGTTTCTGTATTCTGTTTTGCTTCTCTATTTGTCAATTTTTCCCAGTTTTCATTACAGAGCTTTTTATATATTACATGTGAGCTGCAAACAAAGATAATTGGCTTCTTCCTTTCTTATCTGTATGTCTTTTTTTTTTTTTTTTTTTTTTTTTTTGCCTAATTGCTCTACCTAGGATTCCAGTACTGTGCTGAATAGAAATGGTGAGAGTGGTTATCCTTGTCTTATTCCTAATTTTAAAAGAAAGCTTTAGGCTTTTCATTATTGAGATGATGTTAGCTATGGGCTTATCATTATGGCTTTTACTGTGGTGAGGTACAATCCTTCTATATCCTATCTGTTTAACAGGGTTCTCTCCTCATCAGTTGTTCTGGAAGAGTTTGAGAATGATTCAATCTCCATACACAGTAAGGTTAATGGTTAATTCTTATTTAAATGTTTCATAAAATTCAGCAGTAAAACCATCTCTTCTAGACTTTTCTTTGTTAGTTTTTGATTAATAATTCAATCTCCTTACAGTGTTCATTTGTCAACACTTTCTATGTCTTAATGATTCAGTCTTGGTAAGATTTTTTTTTTTTTTAGGAATGTATTCATCTCTTGAAACTTATCTAATTTTTTGATAGATAATTGTTTAGTTTATTAAGATTCTTTATATTTCTGTGGTATCAGTTGTAATATCTCCTCTTTCATTTATAGTTTTATTTACTGAAGTCCTCTGTGTTCTGTGTTAGTCTAGCTAAAGGTTTGTTAATTTTGTTTATCTTTTGAAAAAATCAACTACTGACTTTCTTTGTTTTCTATTGTTTTCCATTCTCTATTTCATTTATTTCTGCTATAATCTTATTATTTCCTTCCTTCTGCTAACTTTGGGCTTAGTTTTAATTCTTTTCTGGTTTCTTGAAATGTAACATTAAGTTGTTTCTTTTTTCTTAATGTAGGCATTTAAAGCTAAAAACTTTCCTCTTAGAACTCTTAAAATTCAGTATGTTGTATTTTCATTTTTATTTTTATTTATCTTGAGGTTTTTTTTTTAATTTCCCTTTTGATTTGTTCTTTTCTCAATGTTTATTCAGGAGTATGCTATTTAATTTCTACATATAAGTAAATTTTTACATTTTCTTCCAATTATTGATTTCTGGTTTTATATTACTTTGGTCAGAAAAGGCACTTGATATAATTTTAATCTTAAATTTATTAAAATTTGCTTTTGGACTATCTTATGATCTATACTAGGAAACGTTCTGTGCATGTTTTTAAGAAGAATACATTATCTACTTCTGTTGAATTTATTGTTCTGTATATGTTTGTTACGTACATCTGGTCTTGATCAAATCTGCTATTTTCTTACTGATTTTCTGTCTGGATGGTCTATTCATTGTTAAGAGTAAACTATTAATGTCCTCTACTCTTTATATATTTAGAAACTCTGATGTGTGCATATATATTGACAATTATATTTTTGATGAATTGCCCCTTATTACAGTAACCTTTGTCTCTTATGAGTTTTTTGCTTAAGGCTTATTTTGTTTTATGTATGTATAGCTACTACTGCTCTATTGCTTTCTGGAGTTACCATTTGCATGGAATGTCTTTCATTCCTTACTTGCAGCATCCTGTGTCCTTTTTAAAGCTAAAGTGAGTCTTTGGTAAGCAGCAAATGGTTGAATCTGTTACCTTTTTTTTTTTTTTTTTTTCATTTAGCCCCTTTAGCTTTTGATTGGAGAGTTTAATTCATTTATATTTAAAATAATTGTTGATAAGAGAGAATATACAATTGCCATTTTGTTAATTATTTTCTGATTATTTTGTAGTTTCCTTGTCTCTTCTTATTTTGCTGTCTTCTTTTGTGATTTAATTACATTTTTAGTGACATGCTTAGACTCCTTTCTCTTACTCTTACTCAAAGGTTACACCTGTAGTAGATACACAAAAGAGTAAGAGAAAGGAGTAAGCCTTACCATAAAGCTTATATAAAATACTTTATATTTGTAACCCATTATTTTAAGCTGATAACAATTTAGCTTTGTTCACATACAAAAATTATATATTTTTACTTCTTCTTGCCTCATAATTTATGTAATTAATACTATAAATTATTCCTTATTTATATCATGGATATAGTAATAAATAATTGTAACTATAATTATTCTTAGTACATTTTTGAACTCTTATACCAGAGTTGAAAGTGATATATGCACCATCATTACAATATTAGAAAATTTTGACATAGCTATATGTTTAATTTTACTAAGTTTTATATATTCATGTATTTTTGCATTGTTAATCAGCATTCTTTCATTTCAGCTTGAAGAACTACCTTTAGAAAGTTTAGTCTAGTGGTAATAAACTTTCTTAGCTTTTGTTTGTTCACAAAAGCTTTTATCTCCTTCATTTGTGAAGGATAGTTGTATCTGATGTAGTATTCTCGATTGGCAGAAGTTTTTTTTTGTGTGTGTGTGTGTTTTTTTTTACCTTTTCAATCTTTATTAGGTTTTCTGTTAAAAGAAATAACATTTAGAGCATCGCTTTTACTTATTTTTTTCAATACATCATTCTGAAATCATCATTTTCCCCAAGAATATATTCCTCTCTTATAATAATAGTTAACATTAACACTGTGTGTTGGGCACAATTCTATCTAAAAATGTTTTATTGTCTATATCTAGTAATTGATTTTATATTTATAATCCTTATGAGGCAAAGAATACTTCTGAAAATAAATTAAAATAATTGTAAAAATTGAATTCTGCTCAATCAATGTATTTTGTGATAATTTTCTACCTCAATTCAGCATAAAAAGTGTACAAATTTTCAGAACTTATTTCCTGCTGCTATAATCCAATGCCCTATGCTGTAACCCTATGAATTTTCTCCATCTCTGTGATGGAGTTCTTAGCACAGCACTTAGCAAAAGCTTCTTCTCTGCCCTGCAACTTTATCAATTCTGCTTCTCAGTCTTTTCTCTGTTCTCCTTCTGCTGTATATATCAGATTCAAGCCCTGTGCCCTCGACAAGTTATGACACAATACTCTTACATTTTTCTTTTGCACCATATTTGTCTTCCCTTATCACTAATACCTCCTTAAAAGTCTGCCTGATCTCCAAGTGGGCAAAACTAGTAATTATTTTTTGTTTTTCCACAATAAATTTTAAGATTCTCTTCAAAAATGACATTCCAGTCTTATACTACATTCTAAAATTTGAATTAATGTGTAGTTTTGCCGTCAAATTGTGGTCTGTGAACAAACAACATTGGCATCACCTGGGGGCTTTTTAGAAATGTAAAAACTGAGACCCTACATTGGGTCAATGGAATCAGAATCTGCATTCTGATGCAAAGATGGCAAGGGTAAAATTCTGGACTTGATCCCACAAGTCAGTGGGATGTCAGAAAGAAACTTCAAAGGGGTGAAGTCAGCCAGCAGAGCAAGAGATTACCATAATCCACATTTATTAAGGGCCTAAGCGGTTAGGGTGCTAATCTAATTTTTGAAAGTATATTATTATAGTAATACATTTTATTCTGCCCACAATCCCACAGGGCATTGGATATGATTACCACCTTTTAACAATAGAGATGAAAAAGCTGAGACCCTGGAGGTTAAGTGACTTTCTTGAGGTTGCACAGTAAATAACGCAATGGCAGACCTGGATTCAGAATCATGTGGGTTGGCTCCAAGCCCAGTTTCCACTTTTTTTTTTTTTTTAAATTATACTTTAAGTTCTAGGGTACATTTGCACAACATGCAGGTTTGTTACATATGTATACATGTGTCGTGTTGGTTTGCTGCACCCATTAACTCCTCATTTACATTAAGTACTGCTCCTAATGCTATCCCTCCCCCATATCACCTCTCCCCACGACAGGCCCTGGTGTGTGATGTTTCCTGCCCTGTGTCCAAGTGTTCTTATTGTTCAATTTCCACCTATGAGTGAGAACATGCAGTGCTTGGTTTTCTGTCCTTGCGATAGTTTGCTCAGAATGATGGTTTCCAGCTTCATCCATGTTGCCACAAAGGATATGAATTCATCCTTTTTTATGGCGGCTTAGTATTCCATGGTGTATATGTGCCACATTTTCTTAATCCAGCCTATCATTGATGTACATTGGACTTGGTTCCAAGTCTTTGCTATTGTGAATAGTGTTGCAATGAACATACGTGTGCATGTGTCTTTAGAGCAGCATAATTTATAATCCTTTGGGTATATACCCAATAATGGGATCACTGGGTCAAATGGTATTTCTTGTCATTCTAGATACTTGAGGAATCGCCACACTGTCTTCCACAATGGTAGAACTAGTTTACACTCCCACCAACAGTGTAAAAGTATACCTGTTTCTCCACATCTTCTACAGCATCTGTAGTTTCATAACTTTTAATGATCACCATCCTAACTGGCGTAAGATGGTATTTCACTGTGGTTTTGATTTTCATGTCTCTGATGGCCAGTGATGATGAGCAGTTTTTCATGCATCTGTTGGCCGCATAAATGTCTTCTTTTGAAAAGTGTCTGTTCATATCCTTTGCCCACTATTTGATGGGGTTGTTTAATTTTTTCTTGTAAATTTGTTTAAGTTCTTTGTAGATTCTGGATATTA
>NW_012103277.1:2081025-2117007 GCF_000951045.1 Mandrillus leucophaeus | reverse complement strand
ATGGCCATTTTCACAATATTGATTCTTCCTATCCATGAGCATGGAATGTTCTTCCATTTGTTTGTGTCCTCTTTTATTTCATTGAGCAGTGGTTTGTAGTTCTTGAAGAGGTCCTTCACATCCCTTGTAAGTTGGATTCCTAGTTATTTTATTCTCTTTGCAGTAATTGTGAATGGGAGTTCACTCATGATTTGGCTCTCTGTTTGTCTGTTACTGGTGTATAAGAATGCTTGTGATTTTTGCACATTGATTTTGTGTCCTGAGAATTTGCTGAAGTTGCTTATCAGCTTAAGGAGATTTTGGGCTGAGATGATCAGGTTTTCTAAATATACAATCATGTCATCTATAACAGGGACAATTTGACTTGCTCTTTCCCTAATTTAATACCCTTTATGTCTTTCTCTTGCCTGATTGCCCTGGCCAGAACTTCCAACACTATGTTGAATAGGCGGAAGTTTTATCTTTCAAGATTTTGAATGCATCATTTTACTCTCTCCCAGCCTGCAAAGTTTCTGCTGAGAAATCCACTGATATTCTTATGAGGGGTCTATAATACATGACGAATTGCTTTTCTCTTGCAACTTTCAAAATTCTCTTGTCTTTGATTTTTGACAATTTAATCATAATTTGTCTAGTTTTAGATCTTTTAAAATTAAATTTGGTAAACTTTGGGGCTCATGGATCTGGATGTTCATTTCTGTAGCTGGGTGAGCCTGCTGTCCGGGCCACTTGAGGTTAAATTGGTCTACAATCTGAGCTCTGTGTTCAGATGAGGAAACTGTCTGGGCTCCCAAGTTGAGTGGGGCCTCAGGCTGCATCTCAGTTGAAAGGGGTTGCTAGCCATGTCCTATAATCAAGCAGAGCTTCCACCTGTGCTCTGCATTTGGAAAGAGTAGATGGCTTAGCTTTCTGTTTGGGTGGGTCTGCAAGGCTGTACTAAGATGCTCATTGGGATTGTTGTTCAGGCTCTCTGCCTAGGATTCACCAAGGTGTTTATACTAATGAGTATGACCCCATCTCCCTTTTTTGTTTCTAGCTATCTCCCATTAGTCTAGCTCTGCCAATTCCCTGAGTATTCTCTGTGAGGAGAATTCCAACTTTCAGGAAGTACCAATGAACTCTGGAGAAGGTAGAAATCCATCTTGAGGTCTCTTCTCCATTGGAAAGACTGTAGGGGATAATCCTCTTGGTTGCTGCTGTGCAAGCTTAGGGTGGAGGAGTGATGTTGTGAAAAGGAAACCATTTATTTTGCCTTTCTAATGAGACTTTTCTCAGTTTATATATTCCAATGGGGTACTGCAGACTCACCTCAGATTCTAGAACCTTCCAAGATCTTTTCTTATTGGTATATAGTTGGTAGTTGGTCTTTCTGTGACAACAAAAGCTAGGTATCTCCTGTTCTTTCATCTTGCTGATGTCCCTCCTGGGTTCTATGTGTTGACTGAGGTTTTCAGGGATGTGAATCATGATAGGATTAGTCCTTATAGTCTTTTCAAGAAAAGAGAACACTTGGATTAAACTGTAGTTTTATTTTTGGGGTTGATCACTTTCTTTGTAATATAAGCTAGACATCATTGGAAGAATCAGTTTTGTCAGAGACTTAGAAAATCTATTAGCTCCATCATCAACTTTACAATGCTGATATTGAGGAAATAGTAGGACCTGTCTTAGCAAGATAGAGAATTATTTCTGTAAAGTTCTTTTCAGTATTGCTGTGGATAATGATATAAAGACCCTAATACAACCAGGCCCTGTCAGCAAAGTTAGTTACATTATTCTTTTTATATATTTCAATTGTTACATAATTTAACTTTAAGTGATATATTTGAATCTCTTATTTTTTTTTAAATTTATTTATTATTATTATACTTTAAGTTGTAGGGTACATGTGCATAACGTGCAGGTTTGTTACATATGTATACTTGTGCCTTGTTGGTGTGCTGCACCCATCAACTCGTCATTTACATCAGGTATTATTCTTAATCAATGACCAACACTATGATTGATTTCTTTCAGTTCTACTGTTATTAATATTTCACCCAATTTTTAAATTATAGCTTCTAACAATGCTTCTTTTTAATATTTTGCTAATATTGATTATCCTGAATTAAAAATATTTAAATAGCATTTAAGTCATGACTATGTCAACATTATGAATGAACTCCTAGTGAAAGAAATGCAATATGTTACCACATCTGTGCTACATCAGTGCTACTTGAAAGTATGTTTTAAGTATTTGAAACAAGTAAAGTCTCTTTATTTGTGTCTTATAAATTAATTAGAATAAAACTACTCATGTGAATATTTTGTTAGTAAACAATGATTTCATTAAAATATTATTGCTTCCTTATAATATCTAATAATTTTCCTTCCTATTGACAAAAAATGGCATAGACCCCTATATCATTAATATTTAATTTAATTCTATACTTGACTGTACTATACTAGAAATAAATTACAATATATTTTTAATGTTTTTCTCATAAAGTCACCTGACTACGTCTTCTAATTACTTCTGATTTTTGCAAATGTATAGCACATTATCAAATTGAAATTTCTTTAGTTATACTTCTTGGGTGTTTCAAAAACAGAATCTCTTCTTTCTGCTTTATCATACTCCACTTTCATTTTAGTGAGAGCATTTCGGGGATATCAATCTTTACTTACTTACTTTTTAAAGGTACAGATAATATTTTAAATAGTTTGTTTCTCTTATTGTTTATTTTGAATTCACATAAGATTACTATTTTGGATTGCTATAGATTTTTTAATCTATAATCCTCTGTGGTCAGACCTCTAAATGCATTTTATTGCCTTCTTGAATCCCATCAATTGAAAGTATGCTACCAATCTTATTTTATTTTTAAATAAGTATTCTGTTTTTGTCTTCTTCTAAAAAAATTATTAACTTCTAAATGTTCAGTAGAATGTATCAAGGTGTTGACTGTTTTCCATTTATTGTGGATATTACTGTGTAGAGAGCCTTTCAATTTAAAGATTCTGGTTTACATTTGGCCCAGAAAAATGTTTTATTTCGTTTTATTCTGTCTTACTGCACCCATCCCCATTTTTCTCAGTTTATATTGAAATAGGTTATAGGCAAATGCTAAGCTTTTTGTATTTTCCAGCTGTTATCTTGATGCTCCAGTATTTTGACTGCTTTGTTACAGCCTATTTCATTTCTCCCTACCCGCTTTCAAGTTGTGCCTTCCTGGAACTCAGAAAATTGGCATTGGCACCTAACTTCTTGACAGTTATTTTCCTGTTATCCCTGTATTTGTCTACTTTATCAGTTAATACTATCTTATTTACTTTTAGATTTCAAAAAACCCATGGAAATTTCTGGCCCATTAGTAGAGAGCTATTTTATTATTAGGGTGGTCAAGAATTTTTTTTTTCTTTCTGTGTGTCTTTTTATTCTTTCTTTCTGTACTTTTTGCAAGGCAGAATGGAATAATAGAGCCCTAATTCATATACTGTATTTCATTTAAATAATTGTACCTATGTGAAAGTATATGGTACCACAAAGAACAGATAAATTACCATAAAATATATCCAAATACTAAAGAATAAAATTATTTGAATGAATGAAAAAATATTTATGTGAGAATATCATATCAGAAATTTTCAGTCATTTTTCATAAAAATGTAGTACAATTGAGAAATTAATTTAGAAATTCTACTTCAATAGATGTAACATAGGGACAATGACAAAATGTTATTTATTGCTGATTTCTGTATATTCATTGTACCTTATAAACCTAAATAGATAGTGGTTATGAAATAAAACAATATTTTGGTGGTTGGATATCTTCAAATGTAGACTGATGAAGTAGCAGTCTGTTTATATTAAGCCTCAGGCATAGCCTGGAGGAAGTATTTTTGTTTCTATGTAGGTTCAAGGATATAAGTGAGTAAACTTACTCATTATTCATAATACCTTGGGGACATACATTTGATGTATGCATGTAAGTGAGGTTTTGTGTGTGTGTATGTATATGTGTGTACGTGTGTCAGCTTAAACAGTTAGAATCCCTTTGGACTTACAAAACTAAACTTCCACAATTAAATAGTAAAATAATCTTTCCTCCTACTTCTTTATCCAAGCAGCATACAATATTTGATCTAAATATTTTTCATATTTTTAATTAATATAAATTACTTTTTTGATGATTGTGTCTACTAACCCAGTCATTTTAGTTTTATATGTGTGAGAAATTGGTGTGAATAAGAGAAAACAGATACTCGTGTTTTCAGATACATTTTCTCATGTATTCTTAGTCAATAAATTTCCTGAATTAACAGTGAAATTTAATCTACTCTTTTGAAAACTCTAAATGTATCCAAGTTTACATTTCCTACACTGCATTATAACCTGGCAAAACAGAATAACAACCTCCTTTCTTACTGTAAAATTAAGCAAACAGAGAGAGAAAAAGGCAGGTCAGGGAGCCTGAAGCCCACATGGCAATCTTCTTTCCTGCAAGTACTGGCTGCACAGCATGACCTTATTCCCTCCACCGGCTAAGGAAGCATAAACCCATCTCAAGCTAAAATTCAAAACAGAAAATATTAAAATTAATATCCTACAATCTCTGTAAAAGATAAAATAATCAAAAACAATTCTTCATAGGCTTATATAAGTTTAATACAAATACAATTTGTATCAAGTAATGGGAAATTAAAAAAATAAAAGGAATAAGCAATAAAAGCAAAAGATGTATAGAATAATAGCAAAACTCCAAAGACTTTCTTTTTAATTTAATTTTTTTATTATATCAGCTGTGCTGATAAAACTAAACTTCTTCATAAAGCAATCTTCAATTCAATATTATAAATTGTTTATAAACATTCAACATATTTTAAAAATCACACCTAAATTAATAACACAGCAGATTGTATATGTATATACACCACATACATATATATTTAAACACAAACACACATACAAGAACACACAAAATGATCTTTTCCTTTTATTTGAATGATTTCAATTCTTTGTAGTTTATATACTGTATATGACATGCCAGTGAAGTTAGTCAAATCAATTACAGATACTCTTCTTCTTAAAATTTCTTATAATTTTTACTCTGTTTACTCTTGAAAATAGTGATGTATAAATTTATTTCTGTCACAATAAAAAACAAAAGGCACTGCATTATAATGTATTTAATTGTCTCATTAATTGTGCCTTTTTAAAAAGATTGCCTTTGCAATTACAGAACTAGAGAATACAAACTAGTTCCTAATAAACTACATAATAAAATAGATATAATAGGTGAAATTTATATTTTAGCAAAAGTTGCATTACAACTATTCACACGCAATCTTTTAAGATTCATGAAAAACAATTGGATTGGTTTCTATTGTTTGTGAGTGTGTTTATGTGTGTGTAATATAGATTGGTCGAAATCTTTAATAATGTTCCACTACTACACTAAGTATCTATTCTTTTCTTATAGAAAGTTTCTTTTCAGTATGACAAGTGCAACTGGAACATAATGGATAGAGGTGTGTGTTGTTATTCTTGAATGAATTAAGTATATATGTACTGCAAATAGAGTAAAATTGTAAGACATTTCAACAAAATTAACTGTAATCGATTTGATCAATTTCACTGGCATGCCAAGTTCATTACATTAATAGCATTAAATAAATATTATCAAATAATATATATGTAATTTTTATAATGATGAACTACCGTGTGAGACAGTATTGGCAAGCTATCGCATTAAATAAACCACTATCAAGAAGTTCTTTAGATTAACTTTTTAATTTTGCCAATAGTTTCTCAATATTTCAAAGAAGAATTGCACTTTAATACCACATTGTTTTCTAAGACCTTTCTTGGTGTCTTGGTTAAAAATGTAAACTCTAGTGTCATATATCTGGATTTGAGTTCTAATTTCTACATTAATACGCAGTTGTGACCTTAAACACTTTTTGTAACCTTTGGTGAATAACATTCCTTTGTGAAAAATAGGGCTAAACGTACCTGTATTTTAGGGTTGTTCTGAAAATTAAATGATTCGAAGCAGAGAAAAAGTACTTAGAACTAAGATTAATAAGCATTCCATAAATACCAGTGACTAGTCTATTTCATGTATCTGCCCTTAATCCAATGGCAACTTGATCTTCTTTTGCTTCTCTTACTTCTATTTTTTTGCAATCTTTATCTTTTTTTTAATTATTGTCCTCTCATATCTATTTCATTCCCCCCATAACCCCCACTCTCTCTCACTAAGTATGTCTGGTAATTTCCCAATTCTCAAACTTGTTAGCTCCTGCCAAATAAAGTGTCAAGAATCTAGCAGCCAAAAGCTGAAATTTCCTTACTTGGCAGCTTTAGAGTCCAAGGATGTTTTCAACTGTAACTAGAGCATTCGAAATTATAAGAAGGAGAGAATACCAATTTTCTTTTAAGTTAATTATTGATGTATAAATAGTATTTTGGCCGGCGCCTGTAGTCCCAGCTACTGGGGAGGCTGAGGCGGGAGAATGGCGTGAACCCGGGAGGCGGAGCTTGCAGTGAGCTGAGATCCGGCCACTGCACTCCAGCCTGGGCGGCAGAGCGAGACTCCGTCTCAAAAACAAACAAACAAACAAACAAACAAACAAACAAACAAACAAACAAAAGTATTCTCTATCCTTGAGAATAACATCAGTTTGAAGGACAACCCTTTTTCCTGATCATTTGGCTATATTGCAAATTTTTTCAAAGGTCACATAGTAGCTAGATGTATAATTCATTAAATTTAATGTTTTTAGAATGTAACTAAAACATTCTATGTTTTAGTATGTTCCATAATGGTATGTTCCATTCCCTTAATTACTTGTACAAATTGTTCTTACGTTAGGAACTTAAAAGGAGTTATTAAATAAATGCTTTTGACATAGTATTGGTAAATCCAATTATAGATCATATAAATTTGTAAGTAATAAAAGTAGTTTATTACTAACATGTCACAGACATCATTTTTTTAAAGGATTGTGAAGAGATTAAAGATAAACATTGGGTTAAAGCATTACACTAAAAATGTGAAGTGCATTACCATTTGAAGTACACTTATCTTTTCTCCAATTCCTTGTACTTAAACAATCAGAAGGTCTTAAATATACATGATAACACTCAAAAATGCATTTATAATTTAAATTAACATAATCAGAACTTGAATTGGCAAATATTCAATTTTGCTTTTAAGAAATTTTAATTAATAACTTTAACAGAGTTATAAAACTGTGAAACACCTTTCTATTTGTGAAGAAAAAAAAAACATGTAATCACCTGTCAGTTAACTGCCTAATAAAGTGAGTTACAACATCTTTTGTTATCCCTATAAGATAGTTCATGTTGCAGAAGGGTAATAATTTAGGAGAAAGTATAAAGACCTGTAAGAAAAAGAAAATGGTCTCTCATCTTGACTTTGATACTAAAACTCTATAACCTCAGTAAGTTAGCTTTCTGAGTCTCAAGTTTCTTGTTTGGCAAATGAAGGATTTTGTCTATTGATTCTGAAATTCTCTATTATTTTAAAAATGAGTAAATTCTATTACAAGCTCAATTACCTCATTATCTTTGATGGTCCAAAGAAAGTATGATTAGCAAATATATTAAACGTTTTGAGCTAATTTTAGATTGTGTCTTTGATTCATTTCCCAACTTGGCACAGTATCTAGAACAAATAGAATATAGAAAGCCTTGTAAAGTAGGCATGAAGAATAGGAAAGCTTAAAGTTATGCCTTTAAATGTATTTACAGATTATGCTAAGTGTGGAAGATCCAAAGATAAAGAAATAGCTTTTCTTTAGGAAAATTTAAAGACTAATAGCTACTTTTTCATTAGCCTTTCCTATGGCCACTTCATCATGATGGTTTAAACTCAAAAGTATCTGTCATCCCAGATATTTTTGTTGGCCCTGAGGCTAAAATCATTTAATAAAATTCAACCTGAAAACCATTAATTTTTGTTACAGTTTGACTGAATTAAAATGACTTCCTGAAAATTGTCAATGTCCTTTTTTATTCAGCTTTTTATCTTGAGATGATGTTAAATTTGCACACTATGTTGATATTGTTTTGAAATCCCCAAGCATCAGGAAAAATGTAAATAAATATAAACATAGAAAGCCTCTCTTTAGTAAAACTAAGATTTATATTTCATTTTGGAGAATAGATTAGTAGAAAATCTCCAAGATCTTTCTTTAATGTTTGTCGCTGTTACCACCCAAAAAAGATAAACCACCAATCCAGGAAAGAAAAAATAAGGTCATAAATTATTAGTGCATCCTTTTTTGGCTGATGATAGGGGCCTTGATCAAAGTATAAAGACCTAAGATCTTTCAGAAGAATGTGCTGGCCATATTAAGGCAAAACACACTTGCATTTTTTATTTTACAGGGAATTTATTGAAGAGTTTCTGTCCACAACTTTAATCCTACTACATGAACTATATATAAAGTAGATGGGAGGTATTTATTTGAGGTCAAAGAAATTGCCTGTCAGAAAGACATAGTGGGACAAAGATTTTGATATGTACATAGCCTAAAATGTAGCTTAAAAATGTTATTATTAAAAATAAATATTTGACTGATGATTTAAAGAGATGAGGCCAGGTGTGGTGGCTCACGCCTAGAATCCCAGCACTTTGGGAGGCCGAAGCTGGCTGATCACTTGAGGTCAGGAGTTCGAGACCAGCCTGGCCAAAATGCTGGAACCCCTTCTCTACCAATAAATACATGAATAAATAAATAAATAAAATAAGACAATAATTGATTCAACTAAATAATAAGATATAGGAAATACAGAGAGAATTTATGTTATCTCCTCTGATATGAAGGGTAAGAATAGTAGAATAGGTAAACATCTAGAATCCATTTGCAGTGATAAAGCAAATACAGGTTGGCCACGGAACAGATGGCAATAAAGTCTTAGTCTGGACTTCTTTCTTAACTGGACTAAAGGAACAATAAAATAACAAAATAAAGTTTCAGAGATTTTGAGGAAAAAAATGTGGTTACTTTACATGACAAAATCTTATTTTTTAAAAGAAAAAAGATGAAGAAAAAGAAAAGGAGGAGGAGAAAAAGGTGGAGGAGGAGAAAAAATAATGCATGTATAATTTCGATTAACATAATCAGAACTTTAATTGACAAATATTCAATTTTGCTTTTAAGAAATTTTAAGTAATAACTTTAATAGAATTATAAAACTGTGAATCACCTTTCTTTTGTGAGGAAAAAGCATCATGTAATCACTTGTCAGTTACTTGCGTAATAAAGTGAGTTACAAAGTCTTTTGTTATCCCTATAAGATAGTTCACGTTACAAAAGGGTAATAATTTAGGAGAAAGTATAAAGACCTGTAAGAAAAAGAAAATGGTCTCTCATTTTGACTTTGATACTAAAACTCTATAACCTCAGGTAAGTTAGCTTTCTGAGTCTCAAGTTTCTTGTTTGGAAAATAAGAGTTAATATAAAATAAAGAGTTAGTAAAACAAAGCTACTTGGAGTTCACAAAAACATCTATAACTGCTAAGATTTGTCTTAGGATTCTCCAGAAAGACAGAACCAATAGAATCCGTGTATGTATGTATGTATGTATGTATGTATGCATGTATGCATATATCTATTTATCTATCTATCTTTAGGAAGAAAAACATATTTTGAAGAATGGCTCACACAATTATGAAGGCTGGCAAGTCCCAAATACTCAGGGTAGGCATGCAAGCTTGCTGCAGACACAGGGAATAGCTGACGTTTCAGTTCAATTTTCAAGGCTATCATCTGACAAAATTCCCTCTTGTTTAGAAGAGGTCAGTCTTTTGTTCTATTTGGATCTTTAACTAATTGGATGAGGCCCACCAATGTTATAGAAGACAATCTACATGAAGTCCACCAATTTATGATAAGCTCTGCCAAAAATACCCTCACAGAAACAACCAAAATTAGGTTTGACCACACATATCTGGGTCCCATGACCTAGACAAGTTGACATATAAAATTAACCTTCACAGGATTATGTCTGAAAGTGTATATAGAACGAAAAAAGTACAGTTGATGAAATCACAGTCTTCTGGCTCTGCCTCTTTTTTATTTTTATTTGTTGAGACAGGGTCTCACTCTGTTATCCAGACTGGAGTGTAGTGGTGCAATCATGGCTCACTGTAGCCTTAAACTTCAGGGCTCAGGTGATCCTCCCACCTCAGCCTCCTTAGTAGCTGAGACTCCAGGCATGCGCCATCATACCTGCCAAATTTATTTATTTGTTCTTTTTATTTAGAGACAGGGTTTCCTGTCTATGTTGTTCAGGCTGGTCTTGAATTCCTGGGCTCAAGCGATCCTCCTGTCTAAACCACTTGAAGTGTTGGAATTACAGGTGTGAACCATCATGTTAAGCTTCTGTTTCTTATAAAGAGTGAGACATTTGTCAAATTACTCCACCTATTTGAGTGTTTTTTTTTTTCTGATGATGGTAATAATAATCCCTATTTGGTGGTGTTCTAAAGACTAGAAGAAGTAATAAAGAGAAAGTCCTAGACATGCAGTAGGTAGTCAGCAAATGTACCTATCACTATATTATTATTATTAATATACTTACAGTATTATAACTATTATTATAATAACATATGCCACTGCTTACATTATCTTTTCTTGTGTGGACATTGAAAATGAAGCAATGAAAATGAAACATACATTTAAAGGATATTTCAGTATAAAGAGATTAACTGGCCTTTTGGAAATAAAAAACTATTTAATTTTTGTGATCAATTTATCAAAATCAATCAAATTAACCTGAGAGAAACCACATATGTTATTGCCTTCTTCTCTGTGGGCATTGAGGACGTGTAACTTCTGGGTAGGACATATTTGCTAAATTTCTTTATCCTTTAAGGTATCAACATATATCAAAATATAATAATTATTATTTTAATAGCTATATACTGTCAGTTTAACTATTTACTCATGAATAAAACTTTTAAGTGTTTCATGACAAATAAGTACAGTCAAACTGCAGAACCAACAATACATGAAACAGTGGATTATTTTCATGCAGTGCTCAGGATAAATTTTCTAAAATTATCTTTCATGAGATTTGAGGTGTTTTACCAGGAATTAAAGAAAGAGTCAATTTTATTAGCTTGATAAAATTTCTAGATATTGGTTTTAATTTAGAGATAATTTTATTAAATTAAGTGATAAAATTTTTCAGGATTTATGCATTCCTCCTTTGTGAGTTAAGAAATTATTTTTCTTCCATGTGTTCTCTGACTTCGTAGTTTTTCTTTCATGTTAATTTTTTAATCCATAAGAAATATTGAATTAAATTTCAAAATGCAAATAAAAATATGATACTGAATAAAAATCCAACTGTCTATAAGATCTAAACTTATACATTATGTTTGTATATGGGTGCAGGCGTGGGTGTATTTGAGAAGTATAACTAGGGCAGCCATTCTAGAAAGCCATTTTGTAGTCCTTAATACATTTAGTACCAGCAAAATCCTTGTTTATGGTCTCATAAAAACCAATATCAACATTGTTTGCAGTGGCAAAGATGTGAAAAAAAAAATCTAGGATTTTTATTTATTTTAATTTTTAAAATTTACTTAGAGACAGGATCTCATTCTGTCACCCAGGCTGAAGTGCAGTGGTGCGATCTTGGCTCACTGCAGTCTCCAGCTCCCAGGTTCAAGCAATCCTCCCACCTCAGCCTCCTGAGTAGCTGGGACTACAGGCAGGTACCACTATGCTCAGCTAATTTTTATATTATCTTGTAGAGATTAGGTTTTGCCAGGTACCCAGGCTGAATCTAGGTGTTTATTATCAGTTACGGGAGTAGGTAAATGATAATATATGCCTACAATGAAGTACAGTACAGCACAGCATCAGAATTTATAAGATAATGTCAATTCATAAACTAAACACATATATAGGCACACACATTCTTAAAGCAATGTTATGTATTCTTTAGATACCTCAAAAATGTACATTTTAGTGATATCACACTCAGTTATATAAATAAGGCTCATAGAGACTGGAATACTTGATTTCTTTATTTATAGATGTTTGTATATAGGTTATTGCTGCTAAAAAACAATCTTGCTTACTTAGCACTTGCTTACAAACACCACATAATGTGGGAGAGACTTTATGTGAACTATTCCCTTTATTAGTAGAAAAAAATTAAGTTCACGTTTGCTCTCTTCTAAAAATTTTGCTAATTTGAAATAAATCTCTTTGGTAAGCAGAAACTTCTATTATTGCAAGCTAGCTTACCAAAAAGAAGAAGAAAATATAAAGACTGTGGCCACCTTTTCATATTTGGTTAAAATACATATTTTATTTATATCTTTTTTTTGTGGAAGTAAAAAAGGAAAGTCAGTGGTGATGGTAAGCAAAGAACATTATTAGCCCAACAAATGAAAAGTATCTGCGAAAAGACAAAGCAATAAAGAAAATAAAATATATTATTATAAAAATTATTAGGAAACATCACAGCTTCTAAATTTCTTATTTTAAAGTAAAGAAAATGAAAGTATACTAAAGAAAGAAATCATCTACCAAAAGAAACATTTTGCTCGTTTAGAAGAAAAAAAATAACCTTCTAATGTTTATCTGATTGCCTTTTACCTAGTTTAAATGTAGAATTAAATGTATCACTTTTAGGAAACGAAGATAAATTTTAGTGCTTTTAATATTCTTAAACCTTGTTTTTAAATTTAGAGAACTTTGAAGGCATATGAAGCTGAAAAGAGTCCTTGTGAGGTCTTTTAGGAAATAATAGCTTAATTGACTTTATAGAATGGTAATATCTGGCCAATTATCACAGTTCTTTAGAGCCTGATATTAAGGAGACCAAGGATCTGAGTTCAATCCCTCAAGGAACTCTTGATCATGTTCCTTGGACAAATGCTTTCCTAATCATCCCTCAAGGTATCTCTCTGATTCATGCCACTCATCTTAGAAGCGTGAACAAGGGAACATGAATGAATCACTGCTATGGGAAATTAAAGATAATGGAGCCAGTAAAACCCTAGTGGCATTCTAAAGGAAGTGACTACCTAAAATAAAATGCCTAGTAATTTGTCAAAAGCTATGTTTCTTTCTTTTCCAGTTTTGTTTCAGTGTGCAAGCATCTTTTTTATGATGGGTTTTGGCCATGCTATGCTACAGCTGAATTTGTCAGGATCAGTCTATTCAATGTGCCTGTATGTTCTAGATGCAAATGGAATCTACATCGGCCAAAACTGATAATTCACATTGCCTAGAATATCTCTTATGCCAATCCCATTGAGGGAATTTCCAAAACAAGTTTAGCTGAAAGACACCTTTGCCTGAAATGCCCAGACAGGAAAAATAATTTTGATTCTTGTTAGTTGCATTCCTCGAATCACAGAGCCAGGTCTTTACTTACGTGATTAAAACTACCTCTTATTCAATTTTAATTGAGCTAAAATAACTAAACTTTGAAAGACATACAAAAGTTATTTTTGGTGTAATTAAAAAATCTCATTAATTATCTTGAGTTAGAAAATTCCCTTGGCATTAATTTATGTTTCAAATTACAGTGACTTCTTTGATATTTAATGATAATTTAAGCAAAATGTTGTAAGAACATTACCTCACACATAATGTATCATGTGAAACCACACATTATGTAAGCATATGATTTTATAAATTGAAAAGTTATTGAGATTATTCATTAAGATCAAAAAGTCACACACTGGTTATTTAATCTTGTGCAAAAATAATGACATCAGAAATTACATATCACTAGAAAATAACACGGATTGCTATGTAAGATATCGTTAATCAGAGATGCAGCTACATTAATCTAAAAAATATCTTTCACCGTGTTCCTAAGTGTATTTACTGTGAAAGGAAAATAAATCTTGGAAACCTTGGGGCCCCGAAATCACTAAGCTAAAGGGCAAAGTCAAGCTATAGACAGCTTAGGGGGAAATCTGCCTCCCCTTCTATTCAAAGTCATCCCTCTTCTCACTGAGATAAATGCACATCTGATTGCCTCCATAGGAAAGGCTGATCAGAAACTTAGCAACCCTTTTTCTCTCACCTCCCTGTGACCCAGAAGTCCCCTCCCTGCTTGAGTTATCCTGGCTTTCTGGATAGAACCAATGTACATCTTACATATATTGATTGATGTCTCATGTCTCCCTAAAATGTCTAAAACTGAGCTGTGCCCTGACAACCTTGGGAATATGGCCTCAAAACATCCTGAGGTTGTATCGGGGTGCACATCCTCAAACTTGGCAAAATAAACTTTCTAAATGAATTGAGACCAGTCTCAGATTTTCAGGACTCACATTACAAATTAAAAATTTCAGAATATTGAGATACATAAGAGATTGCTTTGCTGTTCTAGGACTTAAGAATCTTAAATAATCAAAGATTTGCTCAAAGCCATTTTCAACACAGCCCTGTCAGACAGGTTCTTAATGTGTTTTTTGTATGCATTGAGAAGATTCAAGGCTTGTCATGGTCTGTTGAGCTGACTGACTTTAAATCTTGAAGCCTTATGGGTGTCCCTCTGGTAAGGAAAAAGAATGAATTCAGTAGCATATCTTCCTTGAAATCCAGTCCTAATGTCTAATAGCTTTAAAATTAGCAGTGAGCCCAGGGGAGTCATTTAGTGCTGTTCTGAATATTAAAGCATAAAAAGTCTTTAGATTTGAATTTTAGGAAGCTTAAAAATTTTGTTTTATCTTAATATGAATCCAAGACTTTATTTTTAATTTGATAAATGTATAAGGCACATGCCTTTTCTTGTCAGCCATTTCTTACAGATGGCATACCATAAGAAACAAACTTCCTCTGCCTGAAAATCAAAGTCCTGGACAGATCATTTAATTCTTCATACATCATAGTTATTTTTAAAGAGAAACATATTGCTGCATATGAAGTTGACCCAGTCAGGTAACCTAACTGTAAACTCTCAACCCTGATCAGCCACATAGTGAATGTTCTGTCTCCTAATCTAGCATTATAGAAAGATCCTGACTTATTTCTGAGTATAAAGTGAACCTGAAGAGTATTTTAATAAAATGGAGGGGATATTGTGTTATTTAGTGATTATTAGGTTCACAGAACTGAGTTGGATGTATTGCACGTATTATGTTACTTATGATTTATAATAAAGTGAGGTAGATGAGGTTTTCTCTATTTCATTAATGAGAAAACTAAAACTAAGAAAATGTAGGACTTACAAGTAGTCTGAGCCTCATCCTATATCTGTAAAATGAGGTCAGCTATATTCTCATCTTGGAATTATTATAAGAGTAGAATGAGATCCCACCTATAAATTCTCTGGCATATATTAGACATTCAAAATGAGTAGCAGCTGTGTGTTACTGTCTTGTAGAGGCCAGAATAGGTAGGGATGAGTGATTTCAATAAAAATCCCCCAGACTTTGAAATATTTTTTAGCTTTCTGTAGTATTTTTCAAGAAAATTTGAGTTTGGTATCTCATGATGTGGAAATGACGTGCAGAAGTTTGATTTAAATTTTTATAAGAAACACGAACATTGCTTAAATATAAATTATACTCACTTTAATAGAGCCATAGTCTATAATTTTGTCTTATTTTTAAAGAAAGCATTTAAAAAGTTTTACAATTAGATTTATCTATAGTTAAATAGACTTTACCTGAATTTCATAAAGCTGAAGACTTACTTATACACTACTGAGTATGGCCTAATGAATTCTTAGTGAACTACAAACTTTGCAAGTCAAAATGTGCTCTCATTCTTTTTTATTTAATATCAACCATAATTAAATGTTCAAATCATGAATATTAAAAACATCTTTAAAAAGAAATGACTTTTCTAAAATAGAATACCACTTGAATCATACTGATGACCCAAAATAGTCTACCTCTTTTTTAAGTGGAGGTTGATGGATTTTCACTGACAAATAAAAATTGCCACATGCAGATCTGAATAGGTAATGAACACAGGCATTTATTTAAGAATGATCAACTGCCCCTTTTGTATCTTAAGTTTCTATGGGTATGTGTTTTACTAATTAAAACCTTTCTACTTCTTGTTAGCTGCCTTTAACTTCACACCAAAACATCTATCACTAGGCTTTACACACACACACACACAAACACACACACACACACGTAAACACACAATATTAATAAAGTGAAAATAATGTTCTAATTACTCTTTTTTTCTGTGTGAGAGTATATAAAAAGGGGTGTGCAGTATTATTTTTTAGAAGCTAAGTTATATTTAGCTTTTAGGTATACTATACTATATTTAGCTAAGTTATACTTAAAATACCTTCCTAATATTTTTGTGTTTTTCAGGGTTTTCAGAGAAATAGAATCAATAAGATAGATATATATGTATATAGATATAGATATAGATTTATTATTATGAATTGCTTACTTGATTATGGAAGCTGAGAAGTCCCAAGACCTGTAGTTGTCAAGCTGGCAATCTAAAAGAGCCAATGTGTAGTTTCAATCTGAATCTGAAGGCTTGAGAACTAGGAGAGTTAATGGTATAGTTTCAATATGAAAGCTGGCAGGCTCATGAATAAAAAAGAGTTGATGTTTTAGTGTGAGTCTGAATGTGGAAAAAGACCAGAGTTCCAGCTCAGGCAGTGAGGCTGGAGTTCCCTCTTAATCAGAATTTTTGTTCTACTCAGGTCTTCATATGATTAGATGAGGCCCATCCAAATTAGAGAAGGCAATCTGCTTTACCCAGCGTAAGGATTCAAATACTGATTTAATCCAGGAACAGTCTCACAGACACAGCCAGACAAATGTTTGGCCACTTGTCTCGCCACCCTAGGGTCCAGTCATACTGACACACAAAAAAATTGCTGTCACAATTTAAATTTTTTTTTATTTTGAAATTATTATACATTTACATGAAACTATAAGAAATATAGAGAAATGCAGGTTTCATTCAGAGAAACTAGCCTTTACTCATTTTCCCCCATTATAACATCTTACAAAACTGTAGTACAGTATCACAACCAGGACATTGACACGAAACAGCAAAGATAAAGAACATTTCCACCAAAACAGTAACTTCTAGTATTATATAATATTATAAACCACAAATAATTCTCACTCCCCCTCAACACACCTAACTCCTGGCAACCACTAACATGCTTCCCATTTCTTAAATTTTGTCATTTTAAGAAGTTTGAATAAATGGAATCATATAGCATGCAAACTTTTGTACCGAGATTTTTCATTTAACTTAATTCCCTGAATATTCTGCTAGGTTGTCGTATGTGTCAATATTTCTTTTTCTTCTTTTGTTTTTCCCAGTAGAACAGTATTCTTTGGAATGGATTTGTTTATTCACCCATAGAAAGACATGAGGGTTGTTTCAGACTTTGACTATTGCAACAAAATTTGATATAAATATTTGTGTCCAGATTTTTGCATAAACATAAGTTTTCATTTCTTTGTGATAAATATGCAGAAGTGCAGTTGCTGGGTCTATGGTTGTTGCATGTTCACTTTCTTTTTTTTAAAGAAAAAACACCAAACTGATTTTACATTCCCACCAACAATGTGTATGAGTGATACAGTTTCTCCACATCCTCATCAACATTTGGTACTATAATAATTTTTATTATAGCTACTCTGATAAGTGTGCAGTAATACCTCATTGTGGTTTTATATTAATTTCTTTAATGGCTAATAATGTACGACTTCTTTATCTGAGCTTGTTTGCTACCTGCATACCTTTTTTGGTGAAATATCTTTTGCCCATCTTCTAAACTGAGTTTTCAAAGTTTCTTTTATGTTCTAGATACTAGTCCTGTGTTGGATATGTGGTTTCTAAGTATCTGATTTCATTATGTAGCTTTCCTTTCATGGATTGTGCTTTTTTATGTCAAATATAAAAACATTCTATGTAAATGCAGATCCTAAAGATTTTTTTCTATGAATATTTTAAAAATATTTTGATGCATATTTTACACTTAAATCCCTTATTAATTTTGAGTCAATTTTTAAAATAAACTGTGATATTTAAGTTAGGAGTCATTTTCTTAAATAGACTTTATTTTTAAAGGCAGTTTTATGTTAAGAGTAAAATCATTTTCTTCTTTTTAGAAAAAACCTATGCATAACCAATTGTTTCAGCACCACTTATGGAAAAGGGTAATTTTCCTCCAATGAATTACTTTTGCAACTTTATCAAAATTCAGCTGGGCACATTTGTGAGGGCTTATATCTGGGGTCTATATATTTCTCCATTGATGTGTGACTATGAAATGTATCTATCTGTCCCCTAACATAACACAGTTGAGATTACTGTAGCTGGACAGTAAGTCTCAAATTTGATTGGATGAATTTCTTCCATTTTATTCTTTTTCTAAAAGGCTTTAGCTATTTTAATTTATTTATCTTTCTATACACATTTCAGAATAATCTTGCCTACACCTAAACAATTCTGTGCCTAAATTTTTATAGGAATTACATTCAAACTCTGTATCAATTTGGAAGAACTGACATCTCTGAGTATTGTCAGTCTTCCAATTCGAGAACATAATGTGTCTTTCCATTTATTTAGATCTACTTTGATTTCTTTCATCAGTGTTGTCAATGTTGTATAGTTTTCAACATTCTTATCTCATACATGTTTAGGCAGATTTACACCAAAGTATTTTTTTCCAGCAATTACAGATGGCATTGTATTTTTAAATTAGTGTTCAAATATGTACTGCTAGAATGCAGACATACATTTGATTTCTGTATGTTTATTTTATATCCTGCCACTTCGCTGAAGATAAACTTATAGGAGTAAATTCATCCACTAGAAATGAGTACAAATTTTAAATTGATAATCAGTTATTAGTTCTAAGAGTTTTGTTTTTTATAGATCCTTTGGGATTTTCTATGTAGACAATTTTGCCATCTGCAAATAGGGACAGCTTTATTTTTCTCACTCCAAACTGGGTGCATTATATGTCACTTTATTGCTTATGATGTTGGCTAAAAATCCCGAACTATGTTGAATAAAATTGGGGAGAATGCACATATGCTTTGTTTTTATGCATATTCTTAAGTTATTCAGTATGTCATAATTAAGTATATGTTAGCAATAGTTTTTTGTAGGTGTTCCTTCACACGTTTAGGAAATTACTATATATTTCTATTTTTCAGAATTTTCTAAAAATAGTTATCATGAATACGTGTTGAATTCTGTCAAATGCTTTTTGCTATCAATTTTTATGATCATGTGACTTTTTTCCTTTGGTCTGTTCATGTGGTAGACTATACAGAATGAATTTCAAATGTTAAAACATATTTGCAACCCTAGAGTAAATCCTACTTAGCCATGCTGTATAATATTTTTAATATCTTGTTGAACAATATTTGCTAATATTTTGTTAGGAACTTTTCTTTTTTATTCAGAAGAAATTTTGAACAGTAATCTTTTCTACTTTGTCCTGTCAATTTCTGATTTTGTATCAGGATGCTATCAGCTTCATAATTTAAGAAGTGTCCTATTCTGTTTTTCAGAAGAAATTGTACATAATTTTTGCTGATTCTTATTTTAAAGCTTGGTAGAATTCTCAAGATAAATCAATTCAACTTAAAATTATTTTTTCTTTAAGTTTCTCAAATCTAAATTTTTCATTTGGTTATTTTTATATATTCTAATTTTTCATGAGATTGTATTTTTTAATGATTCTTAATAGATGTACATATTTTCAGAGTACTTGTGATAATTTAATATGTTCAAGTAATGTGTAAAGATTTGATCAGTGTACTTGGGATATCTATCATCTTAAATAAGTATGTTCTCTTCATGCTGGGAACATTGAACTTATTCTCTTCTGGCTGTTTTGAAATGTACAATGCATTGTTTACTGTATTCTCCCTATAGCTCTATTGAACAGCTTGTCTTATTTCTTCTATTTAACTGTGCATTTGTACCCGTTAATTAACTTCTCTTTATTCCTCCTCTCTCTACCCAGACGTTAGTAACCAACAATCTACTGTGTATCTTCATGAAATCTATTTTTTAGCTCTCATCAGTCAGTGAAAACATGTAATATTTTTCTGTGCCTGCCTTATTTCACTTAATGTAATGATCTACCACTCCTTCTATGTTACTGAAAATGACAGAACTTCATTCTTTTTTATGGCTTAATAATAGTCCATTGTGTATAGATAGCACATTTGCTTTACTCATCCATTGATGGGCACATAAACTGAGTCCATACTTTCCTTATTGTGAAGAGTGCTATAATAAACATGGGGGTGCCTACATGTATTGATTTTTCTTCCTTTTTTTTGAGACAGAGCCTCACACTGTCACCCAAGCCAGTGTGTAGTGGCATAATCTTGGCTCACTGCAACCTCCACCCGCTGGGTTCAAGTGATTATCCTGCCTCAGCCTCCTGAGTAGCTAGGATTACAGGCACTCGCCACCATGCCCAGCTAATTTGTTGTAATTTTAGTTGAGAGGGGGTTTCACTGTGTTGGCCAGGCTGGTCTCAAACTCCCAACCTCTTGATCCCCCTGCCTTGGCCTCCCAAAATACTGAGATTCCAGGCAGCAGCACCGCGCCTGGCAACTTTTCTTTTAGGTGTATGTTCAGCAGTGAGACTTCTGGATTTTATGGTATTTCTTTTTTTTTGTTTTTTGAGGAACCTCCATATATTGTCCATAGCAACTGTAGTACTTTATATTCCCACCAACAGCGTAAGAGGGTTCCCTTTTCTCCACTTCCTCACCAGCAACTGTTATTCCCTGTCTTTTTTATAAAAGTCATTTTTACTGGCGTGAAATGACATGTCATCAGGATTTTGATTTGCATTTCCCTGATGATTGGCGATATCGAGCATTTTTTTCATGTATCTGTTGGTCATACATATGTCTTCTTTTGAGATACATCCATTCAAATGTTTTGCCCATTTTAAAACAGATTATATATTATTATTAAGTTATTTAATTGAGTTCCATATACATTCTGGTTATTAATCCATTGTTAGATGGACCATATAAAAATATTTTCTTCCATTCTGTGAGTTGTTTCTTCACTCCATTGACTGTTTCCTTTCTTGATATCTTTTTAGTTTGATATCATCCCATTTGTCTATTTTTGCTTTGGTCTCCTGTGCTTTTGAATACTTACCCAAAAACTCTTTGCTCAGACCAATGTTCTGATGCATTTTCCCAATGTTTCTTCCACTACTTTCATAGTTTCAAGATTTAGATTTTTCTTTAACCCAATTTGTTTTGATTTTGTATATAGTGAGAGATAAGTGTCTAATTTCATTCTTCTGCATATCTGCATACGGATATCTAGTTTTCCCAGCACCATTTAAAGCAGAGACTGTCTTTTCTCATCATATGTTCTTGGCAACTTTGGTAAAAATGAGTTGACTGCAAAGTCATGCATTTATATTTGGGTTGTCTTTTCTGTTCCATTGATCGATTTGTCTGTTTTAATGCCAGTATCACGCTGACTTAGTTACTAAAGTTTTGTAGTATATTTTGAAGTCAGGTGGTGATATGGTTTGGCTCTGTGTCCCCAGCCAAGTCTCATCTTTAATTGTCATCCCCATGAGTTGAGGAAGGGAGCTGGTAGGCGGTCACTGGATCTTGGAGGCAGTTTCCCCCATGCTGTTCTCCTGATAGTGAGTGAATTCTCATGTGATCTGATGGTTTAAAACTGTGGTACTTTCCTTCACTCTCTCTCTCCTGCTGCCTTGTGAGGAAGGTTCCTGATTCTCCCCTTTACCTTCTACCATGATTATCTTTCCTTAGGCCTCCCCAGCCCTGTGGAACTGAGTCAATTAAACCTCTTTTCTTTATAAATTACCCAGTCTTAGGTTGTTCTTTATGGCAGTGTGCAAACAAACTAATACAGAAAATTGGTACTGGGAGTTTGGGGCATTGATGTGAAGATAATTGAAAATGTGGAAGCTACTTTGGAACTGGGTAATGGGAAGAGATTGGAACAGTTTGAAAAACTCAGAAGAATACAGGAAGATGTAGGAAAGTTCGGAACTTCCCAGATTCTTGTTGAATAGTTTTGACCAAAATGCTGATAGTGATATGGACAGTGAAGTCCAGGCCTAGGAGGTGGTCTCAGATGGAGATGAGGAACTTACTTGGAACTGAAGTAAAGGTCACTCTTGTTATGCTTTAGCAAAGAGACGGGCAGCATTTTCCCCCTGCCCTAAAGATCTGTGGAAGTTGGAACTTGAGCAAGATCATTTAACGTATCTGGCAGAAGAAACTTTTAAGCAGCAAAGGGTTCTAGAAGTGACCTGGCTTTTTCTGAAAGCATACAGTCATATATATTCACAAAGAGGTGGTCTGAAATGGAAACTTATGTTTAAAAGGGAAGCAGAGCATAAAAGTTGGAAAATTTTGCAGCATTATCAAGCGGTAGAAAAAAAAAATCTTTCTGGGGAGAAATTCAAGCTGGCTGCAGAACCTTGCATAAGTAATGGAGAGTTGAATGTTAATAGCCAAGAGGTTTGGGACAATGTCTCCAGGGCATTTCAGAGATCTTCATGACAGCACCTCCCATCACAGGTCCAGAGGCCTAGGAGGGAAAAATGGTTGTGTAGGCTGGGCCCAGGGCCCCCTTGCTCTGTGCAACTTTGGAACATGGTGCCCTGTGTCCCAGCCACTCCAGCTCCAGCCATGGCTAAAAGGGGCCATGGTACAGCTCTGGTCATTGCCTCAGAGGGTGCAGGTCCCAAACCTTGGTGGGTTCCCTGTGGTGTTGGGCCAGTGGGTGTGCAGAAGATAAAAGTAGAGCTTTTGCAGCCTCCTCCTAGATTTCAGAGCATGTATGGAAATGCCTGGATGTCCAGGCAGAGGTCTGCTGCAGGGAGACCTTGTGGAGAACCTCTACTAGGTCAATGAAGAGGAGAAATGTGCGTTTGGAGCCCCCATGCAGAGTCACCAATGGGACGCTGCCTAGTGGAGCTGTGAGAAAGGGACAACTGCCCTGCAGACCCAGTGGGGTAGACCCACTGATGGCTTGCCCTGTATACCTGGAAAAGACACAGGCACTCAATTCCAGCCTGTGAAAGCAGCCACAGGTACTTTATACTGCACAGCCACAGGGGCAGAGCTGTCCATACCCTTGGGAACTCAGCCCTTGTATCAGCATGCCCTGGATATAAGACATGGAGTCAGAGGACATTATTTTGGAGCTAAAGATATAAAGACCAACCCACTGGATTTTTGACTTGTATTGGACTTGTAGCTTCTTTGTTTTGGCCAATTTCTCCCTTTTGGAATGATAGCATTTACTCAAAGCCTGTATGCTCATTGTATCTTGGAAGTAACTTACTTGTTTTTGATTTTATAGGCTCATAGGAGAAAGGGACTTACCTTATCTCACATGAGATTTTACACTTGAACTTTTGAGTTGATGCTGGAATAACTGGGACTTTGGGGGACTGTTGAGAAGGGATGTTTGGCTTTCAAATATAAGATGGACATGAGATTTTGTGAGGGCAGTGAGCAGGGGCGGAATGATATGTTTTGGCTCTGTGTCTCCACCCAAATCACATCTTGAATTGTAATCCCCAAGTGCTGAAGGACCTTCCTGGTAGGAGGTGGTTGGATCATGGGGACAGTTTCCTCCATGCTGTTCTTGTAATAGTAAGGGAATTATCATGAAATCTGATGGTTTAAAAGTGTGGCACTTCTTTTGCTTTCTCTCTCTCCTGCTGCCATGAAAGATGTACCTTCCTTCCCCTTTGCCTTCTACCATGATTGTAAGTTTCCTGAGGCCTCTCCACCTATGCAGAACTGTGAGTCAAGTACACCTCCTTTCTTTATAAGTTACCCAATCTCAGGTAGCTTTTTATAGCAGTGTGAAAATGGACTAATACAGGTAGTGAGATGCCTCCAGCTTTGCTTTGGTTCCTCAGGATTGCTTTGTCTAATTGATGTCTTTTGGGTTTTATATAAATTTTAGGATTGACTTTTCTACTTCTGTGAAGAATGCCATTGGTAAATTTGATAGAATTTGCACTGAATCTGTAGGTCACATTGGGTAGTATTGTCATGTTAACAATATTAATTATTGTAATCCATAATAATGGAATATCTTTTAAATTTGGTTTCCTCTTCTATTTCTTTCACCAGTATTTTATAATTTTCCTTGTATAGATCTTTTATGTCTTTGGATACATTGATTAATGGGCATTTCATATTCCCTATAGTTATTACAGATGGGATTGTTTTCTTCATTTCTTCATTGCTAACTGTCAGTGTATATAAATGCTATTGATTTGGATGTATTTTTGTTTTCAGCAAACTTACTGAATAAATTTTTTAGTTTTAAGAGTTTTGTGTGCGTCTCTAGGTTTTACTGAATATAAAATCATGTCATCTTCAAGCAAAGCTAATTTGAGCTGTATCTTTACAATTTGAATGCTCCTTATTTATTTTTTTCACTGGCTTAATTGCTTTAACTAGTTCTTCAAGTATTATGTTGAATAAAGGTGATGAAAGTGGTAGTCTTGTATTGCTTCCAATCTCGGACAAAAGGTTTTCTGTTTTTACCCTGTTCCGTGTAGTTTTGAACATGGGTTTGTCTGAGGTCCTTGAGGACCATATATAGCCTACGGGAATGGTTTTTTTTCTATATCTAGCTTGTTGAGAGTTTTCATCATAAAGGGATGTTGAAATTTATCAAATGTTTTTCAGCATCTATTAAAATGATTATGAGTTTTTGTTCTTAGATTTCCTAGTTATGTATACTATTTGTTGATTTGTGTATGTAGAAGCATGATTACATTTACAGGATAAATCGCAGTTGATCATGGTAAATGATCTTTTTAATATGTTGTTAAATCCAGTTTGCTAGTATATTGTTTAGGATTTTTCATCTATGTTCATTAGTGATAATGGTCTGTAGTTTTATTGATTTTTTGTTGTTGTTGTTGTGTTCTTGTCTGGTTTTTGTATCAGAAAAATGCTGACCTCATGGAACAAATTTGGAAAGATTTCCTCTTTTCATTTTTTTTTTTTTTTTTTTTTTTGAGTATCTTAAGTAGAATCGGTGTTAGTACTTTTTAAAATGTTTGGTAAAATTTAGCAATTAAGTCATCTGGCTTGATCTTTTCTTTGAGGCAAGAGCTCTTTTTTGTTTTTCGTTTTTCTGGGAAAGACTCTTTCATGTTTGAAGAGTTACTTTTCTGGATACAGTATTTTCAGGTGGTAGCTTTTTTTTTTTTTTTTTTTCCTGAGACAGAGTCTTGCTCTGTTACCCAGGCTGGAGTGCAGTGTCAGGATCTTGGCTGACTGCAAGCTCCTCCTCCCAGGTTCCCTTCAGTCTCCTGCCTCAGCCTCCAGAGTAGCTGGGACTACAGGCGCCCACCACCACACCTGGCCAATTTTTTGTATTTTTAGTAGAGATGGAGTTTCACCATGTTAGCCAGGATGGTCTTGATCTCCTGACCTCATGATCCACCCGCCTCAGCCTCCCAAAGTGCTGCGATTACAGGCATGAGCCACCGCGCCCAGCTGGTAGTTTGTTTTCTTTCTGCATTTTGAAAATGTCCTATCACTCCCTCCTGGCCTGTATGTTTCAGTTGAGAAACCTGTTGTCAGATTCATTGGAGCTCCATTATATGTTATTTGCTTTTTAATAATCTTATTGATTTTAGGATTCTGTCTTTGTTTTTGACCTCTGAAAGTTTGATTATTGTATGCCTTATCTTAGTCTTATTTAAGTCTAATCTGTTTGATGTTCTCTGACCTTCCTGTATCTGGATACTTATATCTTTCTTAAGTTTTTAAGATATTTTTATTATTATTTCTTTTAATAAGCTTTCTACCTCCTTGACCTTTCTCCACTCTCTGATGAACACTAATAATTCTTAGAGTTGATCTTTTGATGTAATTTTCTATATCTTGTAGGCAATCTTCATTTCCTTTTATTCTTTCTTTCTTTTTTCAGCTCTGACTGCCTATTTTAAAATAGCCTGTCCTGAAGTTCAGTGTTTTTTTCCTCTACTAAATCCTTTCATGCTGTTGAGAGAAAATCTAGTAAATTTTGTGGTTTAGTAAATGTGTTTCTCAGTTTCCAGATTTTTGTTTGTTTTTTATCAGCATTTCAATCTCTTTGTTAAATTTCTCTGATAAATTTCTGAGTTGCTTTCCTTTGTTATCTGGGAGATTGCTGAGATTCCTTAAAATTACTCTTCAATTCTTGCTCAGAGAGCTCATATATCACTATCTTGTTAGGGTCTTTCATTGATTCCTTGCTTTGTCTGTGTGAGAGGTCATGGTTCCCTTTTTGCTCTTGTTTCTTGTGTATGTCTTTGTATTAAAGAATGAGTTATTTATTATAGTCTTTTCTGCCTGTTTTTTTTTTATTGGATATTTCTGCGTATTCTTTTGTAATTTACCTGTTGGGTTTCTTTTATTTTTCTTTTTTTCTGCTAGATCGTGACTTCCTTTTCAGCACCAGATCACACCTCAAGCCCTGGTTTGCCTCTTCTTTGGTAAACAATTGGATCACTGCTTGTCCTGAATGGATGAGATCCCAAAGGGTATATCCTAGTGGTGTGGGAAGACTGACTAGAGTTTCATGCCCAAGAGACCTGTGGAATATACCTCTTATGGTATAATGCTGCTGAAAAGCCACTCTGATTTTGTGACTCCTTTGGCCAAGTTATAGAGCAAAATTTGCAGGCCTGGAATGGTAGTCCCACTCTCCTACATTGTCTGTGGGTATCCTCAGTAATAGTTCCCCCTTCAGGTATTTGTTATGCTTTCCATGGGGAGAAGCAAGGACAAGTCCTTTGTCAGAGAACCGAAAATATTGGAGAATCTCACCCATTCCAGTGTAGAAACAATGAGTTGGGAGAAATTTTTAGTTCACTTGATATTGGGAAGATTTTGAGAAGGAGCACTGTGGACATGGATATCTGATTCTCTTACCATCTGCTCAGAGTGTTTTTCTTGTCTCTGTGACTTTGAGAACTGCCTCATTCTTGTATTTGAATTCTGAGATACTGCTGGTGATAAACTCCATGCTACGTATTGGTATTTTATTTTCTGTTGGCAGAATTGAAGTAAGCTTTATTCTACGATGACATTTGAAAACTAGAAAAGATTGAGACTTTATATTCTTTGTTGAGGCTATTTTTTTATTTGCTTCAATTGTTCTTATAATTTTTGTTTGAAACGATTCATGATAGCTACTTTAATATCTGTCAGATAATTGTATCATTTCGGTTATCTTGGTGCTATCACTATGAATTGTCTTTTTTATACATATAACTTTAATAGATCTTGATCCTTGATATGAGTGATTTTCCTTTGAAACCTGGACATTTTAATATTATTTTATGATACTTTGTTTTTGATTTATAACTCACTTTATCTGGTTTTCTCTGACATTGCCCAGGCTAGGAAAATGTGTGCACTACCTTGTACTGCCAGGTTGGGGTACAGATCCTGTCTTCTCACTTGACTTTTTGAAAATTGAACATAGAAACTTCTTATTTCAACTGGGCAGAGGTGAAAGTGTCATCTCCCTACAAGGTCTCCAGGGATACCATGGTGGTGGTGACCTTATTACCACTAGACAATAATGAAAGCTCTAGCATCTCACTTGGCATTACCTAACACCATTCTGATGTGAGTATTGGGGACCCTCTTTGCTGCTTCTTGAGGATGAAAATCTGGGCTTTTCATTCATTTTGATGGTTTTGATGGTGTTTATGGGCATGAGACCACAGACATGTGTGTGTGTGTGTATGGAACAGAAGACTTCTGTCAAAATTTTTCTGTGTTTCTAGGCTGCCCCTTTTTGGGTCATTCGTTGAGAAAGAACAGGCTTTTGTTGTTTTTTTTTGCCTCTGACTGTTGGTGTTTCTGAGTTGTTGACTTATTGAGCTCCAAGTCAGGGATATTTGCTGCGAAGTAAAATTATGTCAAGGGTCACAAAGTCCCTAGTAGGTCTACTTTTTTCTCTCCACAGATCAGAATATTTTAAAAAAATATTTGTTTTATATATAATGTTCATGTTTTTTAGTTGTACTTAGCAGGATAAATATAAATATACACTCTATTTTTCTAGAAGCAGAAATCTGACCTAATATTTTTGTTTTAAAAAATATTGGGATCAAAGATAAAATTATGAAATCAGACATTTGTGTACACAAGAATAAAATATTAAAGCAATCTCTCTTTCAGTTTCTCTCTCTCTCTGTGTCCATATCTATGATTGTACCATCTAAGCTACTCATCTATCATTTGTCATTGTTTATTCATATCTATTTTTATTCACAGCAATATTCCTATCTACATCCACACCTCTATTTATACTCCTACCCATACCTTATCATTAACATTTATAGTAAATACTTTTATTCACTATATACATAGGACAAATGAGACTTCTAATTCTAATTGATTTTATATGTGGATTCTTTAATTCATCTCTGCTTTGTATACAAAACTAATGGAAAAGCAGTTCATTTTGGAATATAAAATGAACTCAAGGTTATACATAAGTTTGAATTTTTCACTTATTTACATATTTAACAACTATTTACTAACATTCTTTTGAGAAAGATACTGGTATGAACTGGATGTCAGTGGTATATAAGTCAGATGCAGTACTATTTCCATGGAATATGCATGTTATTATATTGATATGCATATTTCGTATCCTTTTTCTATACACCTAGAAATACTTTCCTGTATGAGTATACACACATACACATACACACTGACACAATTAAGGAGGAAATGAATATTCTAATAGTAGAATATGTTATTTGCCAAGATATGAAAATGTCTAAGTTAAAAGTGCAATTTTCACTGGTTGACTAATGAGTTAATGAATACTCTAAATTTCATGATCCCTTCTGGAGTATGGCTTATTTTCCAAACCAAGATCCCTCCTACCTACTTTGGTCTGGTTTCAGAAATACAGCCTGTTCCAAAGGATCTTCACATCTTCAGAGACAGTAGAAATACAATTTGAAGCTGTATTACCTTTCTAATTGATATGAAAATGCTATCCCATTCTTTTTCTCTCTCTTCCTCTCCCTATCTCCCCACCCCAGGGATATGGTAATATAAAATGAAAAGTGTTTAAGATAATTTTTCATGAGTAGGATATGTTCTTTATTTTATTGTGTAATAGTCTTTTGTTTTTTCTCATGTAACAAAATTGTGAAATATATTTTATGGTCTGAAGATTTCTTTAATTCAAAACTCAACCATATAGACAATATGCTTCTCAAGGACAGGCTCTTTTATTTGCTCCTTTATCATGAGTTTTTATCATTGTGACTCATGCTCATTTTTTTCAACAACATAGTTCCAGACAACCATTATGCATTAAACTCTATTTACTGTTGTCAATATAGTGGTGGCAATATAGATGGTGTCTCTCTCTTCATTTTGCTAATCCATGAGCAAAGAAGCAGGGTATTACATAAGTTAAAAAATAAATATTAATTAATTACAAATATGTCAATGGCTTCATAGGAAAAAAAAAAAGGATGACACAGAGAGAAATTTGAAAATCCAGTTTGGTTATTAAGTGAGGATCTTACTGGTTAGACAAAGGTTGAGTCAAGAACTGAATGGCAGGAAGGAGCCAGCATGCATCTGGGGTCAGAATGTTCCCACCGCACAGACGTCAAAGGCAGAGGTGAGAGCATGGTGACTGAAAGCCAAGTGGGAAAATAAAAGGACAGAAAGAAAAATATTGTACAGAGAGAAGACACTAGAGACCTAGAGTGTGCCAATATCTCCATTAAATTGATCACGCACACAATAACTTCTCAACAAACCTTCAAGTATGAGGCCGGCGGATCATGAGGTCAGGAGATAGAGACCATCCTGGCTAATCCCAGGTGAAACCCCATCTCTACTAAAAAATGCAAGAAAAATTAGCCGGGTATGGTGGCAGGTGCCTGTAGTCCCAGCTGTTCAGGAGGTTGAGGCAGGAGAATGATGTGAACCTGGGAGGCAGAGCTTGCAGTGAGCCGAGACTGTGCCACTGCACTCCAGCCTGGGTGACAGAGCAAGACTCCGTCTCAAAAAAAAAAAAAAAAGAATTAACACTTATATTCAAGAGGTATTTAGAAAAATTTGACTTGCTTTTTAACCACTGTTTGTATACGTAATGATAAACTAAAATACCATAAGCAATAATTCAACCCTTGATTGTGTATGTATAACATCAGATTTAAATATTCCATCTTTTCAAACTGTTTAAAGTCCTCCAATTATATTAATAATTTGTTTCAAAATGAATAATGAGTGAATCCATTATGTGCCATCACATAGTTGGGAGACAGTAAATTAATAGCTATATGTCTGACTCTAACTTTATTGATTCAGTCCTTCATATTGATTCATTTATTGAATCTTTTATTAACTGTAGAATGAGGCAGGTGCCAAGCAATTCTGTATGTATTTTCTCAGTTTTCTCAAACTGTCTTTATCTGCAGATGGAAACAAATTGCTCTCAAATATCTCTCAAACTTTCATTTACTTGAGATGAGTGCTGTGAGAATATTCTGCATTAGGCTTTGATATGCTTTAGTACTGCATTAATGTCAATATTGCTAATGTATACTTCATAGTCCTTTTCTTCTTATTCTTAAAAGTTTTGTGTAAACATAAATGACTTCCTCAGTCTATGCAGGAATGGTTCTAGTGGAAGACAGTTATCAACGCATAGTATAATAACCTTTATTATGTTGCTTAGTGATTATTTCCTTTGGTTGACTGATGAGGATAGGAGTAGGTTGCATTCACATCTTTTTGGCCTGTTATGCCTCTCTAGCACAGAAGAGTTGGGAAGGGAGAGATCCCTGACAATGGTCATGAATGGTCATGGAATTCCAACATGAAGGAGGTAGAGAAAGGCCACTACTCGTTGAAATCTATCTTAGACACACACACACACACACACACACACACACACACACACACACACACACACACGTGGTGCCAAGAATCTTTGTAAAACATTAATATGCAACTAAACCTTTACATTTGTAGTTCTTTTTCTCCATTGTGACCTGAAACTATCAACTTATCTCCCTCTTGGTCTTCAGAGACTCCTTTGGTACACTCCAGCTGCATTTATATGCCTGTGGCTCCACAATGGGTGAATTGCAAGATTTATAAACCCCTTGTGATCTTGTGCTTTTTTTTTTAAAATCCAAAGATGATGGCTGTGTCTCTGAATTAGTAATGTACTGACTGGCACTCTCTCAAGTTTCTTAAATGACTGCTGGTGATTCTCACAACTGTAAATTGTCTGGTGCAGAATTTGGTGGTTAATAGCTATGCTTTGACTGCTTTCTAATTCCCCTTTGTTTAAAAAAATTAGTTTCCTATATTACAATGACGATGGGACAAAAACTAAAGGTAAGAAGTTTAATACTTATTGCATAAGACTTGAAAGTACATAGGTCCTTAAAGCTATTGAAACTTAAAGTGTTTTAATTCCTTATGAGTACATTGGAGTCACTTACTGATGGAAGTCAATGGTGACAGCTGTGCCCGTTCAGTTTTACAGTTTCTTGCATATGGACTGTCACCTAGCTAATTTCTTATTCTAGACTACATATGATTACTAAAAAGAAATCATTTAGAAACAAAATGACAAGAACTACTCTATTATTTGTAAGGCTGTGCTAAATCAAAAACAAAAGCATGTACTCTTCATTTTGTTCTTGTTTGCATTGGTGCTTTGATTTTCTTCAAAATAACTCTTGAAGTTTTATGTCACTATCCTCTGATATGACATGACAATTTATGGAAGCTAATTTAAATAAATAAATGACATGTCTTTACACCATGAATGCAGTTTATAAATAATTACTTGTAGGCTTAGAAAGTAACACTACAAATTTCCATATTTTCATTGCCAGGAATTTTTATTCCTTTAGGATCTCTTTTTTTTCCCTTTGTGAAAGCACTGCTAATACATCAGTGATTTTTAAATATTCCAGACCCTAAGGAAAAAATTTCACTTTAAATAGAAGTGATCTAAATGAAGATTTTCAGGAAAGACAGTGTCTATGAATATTCTCTGATGATCTATAATCCAGGAAAATATCAATATTCTACTTTGCCATTCTTTTCAATATGAACTTGCAATGTTTCTGGAAACTCCCCATTTAAAGCATTCTTAATCTGGGACTTTGAAGATGTCAGTGAGTTGCAGTGTTCATGTGGATTTTTACTGGAAATGTTTCACAGGAAATAAGGCATCATGAAGTGAGGTCTGATGACAACACATACTTGAGAAAGGGAGGAATACGTCTAATCACAATGCTCCATAGCAAATGTGAGGGATGAAAATCAAGGAGGAGTTGACAAGGAAAAGTAATATTAAAAACATTATTATTTTCAACCCAAAACAAATTATAATTCTACCTATAGTAATAACTGAACTTCTTTGTAAAAGCAAAGAAAAGCAAAAACTTAGAAAATAGTTTTGTGCACTCCATTCTCATTTACAGATTCTACACACAGCTGAGGAGTCCTGTCTTTAATGTTAAAAAGTATCTATGTACCTGGCATAAGAATACGGGGATTTTGCTGATTGCTGGTTGCCATCCTTGACTTCTTTTTTCAAGGAGGAAAAAAATCAGTGGCTTCAGAAAGAGGTGACAGGGTTTTTGCTCTTCCATTGAAATGAGGCTACTATATAGTCAAAAAATAACCAGAGAATAAAAGGGTCAGGACTATTTTGAATTCCCATGGCAAGAAAAATTTTGCTATTCTTGGTTGAAACACATCAAAAGAAAGAGTATAAACTTTTAAAGTAACATTATTTTTCCATATTATTTATGCATCATTAGTCTACTTTAAAATTTGATGAAGATAATCCATATACACTAACTCAAGGCAACAATACAGAGTAGTTTTAAAATATATATTTTATTCTTATAAAGTTTTTGTCCAGCCAATACCAGAACTTGAAACAAACACAAGAAGTAGTTCTTAGCAGTATTAGAGTATTATAGAGAGAGATTAAGGATGATTTCAGTTAAAATAAAATCACTGTGCCAATAATAGGTATTTATTGCATTTTGCAAGGAATCATCTTCATATTTGGGCTCCTTATCTAAATCTAATAAAAGTATACCTTGATTTCTGAAATTTTAGAGAGAGGAGCAACACCAAGGGAAGCTTATATGAAAATGGAGATTGCTTTTCATTGTACCCTGAGTATCACAATAAAATTATTTAATTCTAACTTAAAACTTTCAAAACTAATAAAAACATTGTAATTTCTCCCTTGCCTCCTATAAGTAATAAATATTACTTTTCACTTAGTTTCTCATTGTAACTTGTCTCACAATAAATAGCATTTACCTCTTTATCAAAAGAAATCATTGTATGAATTACAACTGAGCACTAACAAAAAAAATTGCTTCATAAAATGTATGTTCTACATCTCCTATAAGGAGAAGTGAATCTTGTAGCTGTGGATGAGCCATTTAAGATTATAAATGCAATTTAAATTTCAAATGTAAACTATCAGAAGAAAACACCTGTAAGTTTTCAACCAGGCATCCACTGATTTTTAACCGAATCAATAAATTCTAGCAGGACAATGAATTTGCACCACCCAATCAGAACAAATAAGGACTATCTTCTTATTATCATAAAAGCAATAAAAACCGCTTGCACAGCATTCTTCCCTTAATTTGTCTTTCACTCTGCACCATAAAGATAACAAAGTGCTCCATTTCGGAAGAACATATTGTTTCACTATGTATATTTTTCATCACTGAAGTCTAGAGAGTATTGTTTTTTAATTTGTTGATGGAATCCATCAATTCGAATTAGTCTAAATGTTTTGGGAGGATAATGACAATGGATATGAAGAAGAGAAATGTGTAACATGAATTAATGTTGCTTTTATGGTACTTCTCATTGGATTCACAGCTGAATTTATCTGATGAGCAAATAATTTGTGGATATGTCAGAGTTGGGGAAGGAGAATGTGGTTAAAGTCATCTGATTAGAAACATTCATATAAAGAAAGATGGAATCAACCTCTGTGTTTAATGCTTATTAAAAATTCTCATATATGAATGTTATTTTTAAGTAGCCATATTACCTTGAGATCCTTCCCCTGAGTGTCAGTTGAGCAAAGCTTTAATTATTGTCTTCCACTAACAAACTACATAACAAGGAGACATTCACTGAAGTGAAATTTATGAATCTTTATGTTATCTACCATGAGAAAAAAATCTGTATTTTCATCCATCTTTAAGGCTCTGGGATTCTAGATATTCTAATAGATGGTTTATATAACCAAAGGTGACCAAAGTTCACTACATGCAAGTCCTGATTACAAATATTGACTGTACTGTCTATCATAGTAGAGATGTACTGACGTAAAAGTAGAAATAATTCCAATGTGGTTCTCTAAACTGGAGAGTTTAGAGAGGTGCCTATGATAGAGTTTGGAGTGAAACTCATTACTACCAAATTTAAAATATTTTCTCATTGCTCTATGTTCTGAAAACTTACCAGTATTAATGAACATTATCAAATAATTATTTCATACATTACATAATTGATGTAAGTTTTGAGCAGTCTAGAATATCTCGGGTATTTTGTCCTTGAAACAAGAGTTATATATAAAAAGGTAAAATTGGTGAGCAAATAACAAAACTCTGAAAGTAAGCATAACACACACACACACCTTTAAATGCTTGGTAAACTCATATAAGGTCCAAACTAAGATCAACTGTCTGTGCAGATTCTTTCAGCATGGCCAACAAATTAATATAAACAAGATGAATATAAACAAAATCTTGACCAAATTTGAAAAAGTAATTATTGTGTGCAAACAATGGTATTCTTCATTCATTATGTCTTAGCATACACCTTTTCTGGACCACAAATAGTTCTTAATTTAGAGCACAGAAAAAATTGTTCATGAATATAAATGAAATATATAGTTGAATATAGCAAACAAATTAGACCATCATTTTGCATTTTTACACATTATGTCAGTAATCTGTGGATTGTGCCATTATTTCAGAAAAGAATAGTAAGTTTTGCATATTTTAAATTTATCAAAAGAATAAAAATTTCTATTTCAACCCAGTATAACAGTATAATTAAGTCAGTCAGATTGAATTAAAACAGCTAAATTAACATAAAGCTTTTCCTGCCATCCTCTGTAAGTCTGAGATTTTTAATTAATGTTTAAAATGTAGTTTGCTTGTAGTTGATATTTTATTCACAGCTATAAACAAAATGTGTTATATTCTGGTAATTTGAATATTTTCCCCATGAAAGATTCTTTTGGTCTTAAAATGTTAGAAAATGAATACAAATATGATTTAGTTCTTTTGTAATTAAAATAAATGTTTCCCTTTCTTGTCGCTTTACTTTTAAGTAAATTAAAACTTAATATACCATAAACTCAAATAACTGGGTATTAATTATCTTTAAAATAAAGTTCAGAAATTATGAAGTCTGAGAGAAATGGTTTCCAATTTCCCAAGCATCCTATTTGATATTTTAGAGCCATTTGATGTCATAGTCATAATAAATTATGAATAAAATCATGGACCCTCTGGGAATTATAAATTTATCAGTATACATATAGTGTACAATATGGGCCTTGTTTCTTTGGAAAAGGCCTGAAGTTATTTATAGGTATATTGTAAAATCTTCATTGTAAGTGAATTATAATATTGAATATTATATCCACATTTGGTTCACATAATGTAAAGGAACATATAGCTTATCATATCATGATTTGTATTTGAATATGCTTAATTTCCTTATATATGTAGGTATAAAGAATGCTTTTGAAGAAAATAATTTTTTTTTTTTTGAGACAGAGTCCTGTTCTGTCACCCAAGATTAAGTGCAGTGGCACCATCTTGGCTCACTGCAACCTCCGCTTCCTGAATTCAAGTGATTCTCTGCCTCAGCCTTCCAAGTAGCTGGGATTACAGGTGTCCGCCACCACACCCGG
>NW_012103277.1:2078598-2079893 GCF_000951045.1 Mandrillus leucophaeus | reverse complement strand
ACCTCCAGTTCCATCCATGTGGCTGCAAAACAGATGTTTTCACTCTTTTTAGATCTGATTAGTATTCCATTGTGTTTGTGTCTGTGTGTGTTTGTACACCACATTTTCTACATCCAATTATTCATTGACGGACACTTATGTTAATTTCATATCTTGGCTATTGTGAATAGTGCTGTGATAAACATATGAGGCACCTTTTTGACATACTGATTTATTATCTTTTGGGTTGTGGGATTGCTGGATCAAATAGAAGATTTATTTTTTGTTCTCTGAGAAACAACCATACTGTTTTCCATAGAGGTGGTGCTAATTTACATTTTCACCAACAGTGTGTAAGCACTTCCTTTTATCCATACCCTTGCCAACATCTGTTTTGTTTTTGATATTTTAAATAACACCCAATCTGACTAATGTAAGATAGTATCTCGTTATGATTCTAATTTGCATTTCTCTGTTGATTGGTGATGTCTAGTACGTTTTTTCATATGCTTGTTGGTCATTTGTATGTCTTCTCTTGCAAAATTTTTGTTCATGTCCTCTGCTTACTTTTTAATGGGCTTATTTTATTTGTTTTTTGTTGTTATTGAGCTGTTTGAATTTTTTGCCAATCTCAAATTGTTAGAAACATGAATGTCATATAGAGATCCAGTGGAATCCCTACTGCTGAATAGGCACAGCTGCCTATATTTTAAGAAACTTAAATTTTAATGAAGTGTTAACACAACAATTTCTATGCCAGGTACAGATGGAATGTGTATCTTTTTCAATAATTTTAATATTTTGACCCTATTGGAAGGTAAGTATACTTAAAAATTAAATACCTCCTAAGCTAACATGTAAAACTCTCACTAAAGTTAGAATACAACTAAAGTTGTTGCCTTTGAAATTAAGAAAATATTTTTATATTTGAAAATGAGTTTTGAATATTCAAGAATTTTAACATTAGAAATGTTTTAGGAATCACCTTGGTCATACATGGTGGCACGTGCCTATAATCCCAGTACTCTGGGAGGCGGGCGGATCACTTGAGGTCAGGAGTTTGAGACCAGCCTGACCAACATGGTAAAACACCATTTCTACTAAAAATACAAAAAGAAAAAAAAAAACACACACACACAAAATGGCCCTGCATGGTGGCACACTCTTGTAGTCCCAGCTGCTCAGGAGGTTGATGCAGGAGAATTGCTTGAATCCAGGAGACAGAAGCTTCAGTGAGCCGAGATTGTGCCATGTACTCTAGCCTGGGTGACAGAGCAAGACTCTGTCTCAAAAATAAATAAATAAATAAATAAATA
>NW_012103277.1:2075840-2078198 GCF_000951045.1 Mandrillus leucophaeus | reverse complement strand
TTTTAGGTTTCACTGTATTTTCCTCCTTTTAGTTAGTCAACCCTCTATAACTATGTTGTATTGAATATTAAGTATTACTGAAGCAGTTCTTCAGTAGATGATATAGTATGCATCATCAGGTACGGTTATTCTATATACTGTTTTTTAAAAATTTTATACAGACTTAATTTACTCTTAGGCCTTTTGAAGTAGAAGTCAAGCTTATCAGTTATCATTGAAACTTGAGTACCTCTTCTATAGTTTTCTGGGTTTAAATATTTTATTTATAACTAAACGCATATATGCATACCTATATATGATACAATTGATTAATATATTGTATACTAAAACATGTTTATGTTAACAAACTATACGGTATCTGTCAAATGCAGGAGAGGAGAACTTTAAATATGTTGGTCAGTGGAAGACCTTATACAAAGGCAGCACTTGAGTTGCATCCGCAGGATAATATTAGGTTAGAGGAAATATAATTGCAGTTTTTGCATTGTTGAAATTTGCCATTTGATATTGGAATACTTTCTTTTAAAAATGTGGTTATGTTATACATTATTTTAATGTGCATTTCTTGCTTTATTTTTTGTTAATTATTACTTGCTGTTTATTTTATATTTATTTTAGACTACGGAAATCATGTTAAACAAAAAACAAATTTGAATGATTTTCTTATTTGAGTTGAATATGAGTGGTAAAGCAGAGGAGACAACTTGCAACATCAACAACTCATTTGGCCCAGGAACTGCTAATGAACATACAGTGCAGTGATGGTTCAAGAAGTTTTGCAAAGGAGAGGAGAACCTTGAAGATGAGGAGTGTAGTGGCCAGCCATTAGAAGTTGACAATGACCAATTGTGAGCAATCATCGAAGGGGATCCGTTTACAACTACAGAAGAAGTCGCTGAAGAACTCAATGTCAACCATTCTACAGTCATTTAGCATTTGAAGCAAATTGAAAAGGTGAAAAATCTTGATAAGTGGGTGCCTCCTGAGTTGATTGAAAAAAAAAATCGTCATTTTGAAGTGTCGTTTTCTCTTGTTCTACGGAACAAAAACGAATCATTTCTCGATCAGACTGTGACATGCAACAGAAAGTGGATTTTATACGACAACCAGAGATGCCCAGTGGTTGGACCAAGAAGCAGCTCCAAAGCACTTACAAAAGCCAAAGCACTTACCAAAGCCAAGCCAAATAAAGGTCATGGTCACAGTTTGGTGGTCTCCTACTGGTCTAATCCACTACAGCTTTCTGAATCCCAGCGAAACCATTATATCTGAGAAGTATGCTCAGCAAATGGATGAAATGCACTGAAAACTGCAATGCCTGCAACCGACATTGGTCAACAGAAATGGCCCAGTTCTTCTCCATGAAAACACTCGAAGGCATGTAGCACAACCAAGCTTTAAAAGTTGAATGAATTGGGCAATGAAATTTTGCCTCATCCGCCATATTCACCTGACTTTTCACCAACAGGGTGGGTGGTCACTAGTTATTGCACTTACATTTTCAAAAGATCTATTGGATAGACGGACCATAGTAAAGCTTAAGATGAAAGAGCTATTAAAATTAGAAATGGTAGAGTAATATCTTAAGACAGTCAATATTTTGTTCAAATGCTATAATAACATCAAATATTTTGTGGTACTATGTATGAGACCCTATTGTCAATAATTCCGAGGTATTAACTCATCTAATTTTTACAACAGTATGTCAGGAGGGTACTATAATCATCCGCAATTTACAGATTAAAAAAATTAGGCACAGAGAGGTTAAGAAAGTTGTCTAAGAATGTAGTAAAACCATGAATTGAACATATAATATTTAATTTCCTAATTTTAATTTTCTAAATTAGGAAATTAAATTAAAATTAGAATATTAATTGTAAGATTGTTAAATAATTACCTTCTTTCTAAGCATGTTAGATTCTAAACTATTAGTAGGTAAAGACTCGCTTTCCATTCTTTCCATACACACTATCAGAACTCTGCTATATTGAAGGTACTAGACTAGCTACCCTACATGAAGAGCAAGGACTTTGACATTTTCTTTACTCACACACCGCACCAAAATTTGGGAACCAAAATAAAGAACTCATTAAATATTGTTAATCGACTGGTTCAATATGCAGTAAGCCAAAATATCTCAGAAGTGCCTTATAATATATAGATAATTCAAAATATAATTTAGATATTTATTTTCAATTAATTTTTCCTCTCAATATTAAATGAGAAAGTTAAATACATTTGATTTTAGATTATCGTTTTACTTATAAGTGATTCCTACAGCTAAGAATATACAAATTTTACAGATGAAAAAACTGGAAAACAGTGACTAAGGGACCTGCCAAAGTTTTTGTAGGCACA
>NW_012103277.1:2065760-2075450 GCF_000951045.1 Mandrillus leucophaeus | reverse complement strand
ATATATACAGACATAATAAAATATATATTCCCTAGAGAAAATTTTGACCATGAAGAAAGGCTATTCATTGAAGAATTGGTGACAATATAAAATAATTAGAAACAATGTAAAGGTCCACCAATATAGGAATGGATACAAAGTTGTGATTAATTTATACAATGGAATAATTTAGAGCTGTTGAAGTGGAAGAACCTTGACCAACTATCTATCAACGTGGATAAATCTGGAAAGAATAATGTTGCATAAAATAAGATTGTTACAGAAGATGTATAAATCAAGATAACCTTTATTTAGTATCAAAATACATCAAATAATAAAACATGAAATTAAGTAAATACTTTAAAATGAACCAAAAGTATAGATATCAGCTTTAAGATAATGATTACTTCTGAGAAGTTAGAAGTGGATGAGATAAGAGATTTAAATACATCTGTATTATTTTCTTTCTTTACCAAAAAAATACAATATCTATACAATATCTACAACAAGTATGAGAAAAATACTAACATGTTTACATGGGTGTATTTATAGGCCTCAACTTGTTTTACTGCAGTTTGAAATGTATCACAAATAAAAATCCTTTCACCATTTTCAAATTAACTGAAAATGTCAATTGAATGATTCAATAAATATATTTGAAGGGGTGCAAGCAGTCCTAATACTAAAATCTGTTTTTGATTTTTGTAAAATGTATTTTTCTTTTTCAAAAGTAATACAAATTGCTGTTTTATATGTGGATTTATAGATAGCCTCTGATTCAGAAATTTATACTAGAAAGCATGTCACTACTCTAAGTGACAATTTAGAAAGAATGTCAGAGACTGTTTAAGGAGAACATTATTATGAAGAGAGTTATGCACATAGTATTTAACCAGTCCTAAAAGTCCATGATGCCATAATTACCAACACATACAACATTTCCAGATGGTGTCAAAATACTGTTCAAAATAGGATGCCATTTTCATTGACAAATACCAATTTCAGAGAAGCAGAATTTTCTTCACTTTATTTCTCTTCTGCCTCTGAACTATTTTACTCTAATCAGTGCCAACTTCAACCAGAGAGCTTTTGCCCCTCTTTCATTGTATTTCCTTCCAAATATGATAAATAGGATACTCAAACATAATAATACTGTAACATCATCATGATAAATGCATATAAAGCAATTAAGTGAACTATACTCATTTTCCTATAGCAACCCAACAACTTCCCTATAAAGCAAAGAGATATTTTTAGCACTAATACAGATAAAGAACCTAAGGCTTAGAGAAATTAAGTAATTTGACCACATTCATATATCTAGGAAGCAACAGTGTGCTTCCCAACCTAAGTCCATCAGATTTCATAGTTCCCAAACTAAGCAACTACACCAGACTGCTTCACAAGCAGAAAGCTCCAGGCATTGTTTGGTCCACTTAAATGTATATGGTTAATACATCCTCAGAGTATACTCTTTAGTTCTTTGTATCCGGTGCAACTCAAATCCTGTTTATGTCTATTAACTTAGTAACCCATTCAAAGAGAGTGGCTAAAGCAATTTAAATTTTTCTCAAAAAATCAGATTAATGCAGAAGAAAATTCAATTTTGAGAGAAAATGAAAACTGAGTGGTATATTTGAACATTTGGATTTAATTAATATTCACAGAATATCCATTTCAAAATGAGGAGCCAAATGGAATATAGAATTACACAATATAATTGACATTTAAAAATATGTTTTCTGGTTATATCTGAATAGTTGCAAGACTTAAAAGTGTCTATAATCCTTATAGTAAAATTCACTTTTAAAATTCAACTATTTACATTGCATCATATTAGAGATACTGTGGGGAAGGTTAAAGAAAATAAATGAAAGTTAAAAGTTTATACAAAAGTATATATACATACATATATATGTGTGTGTGTGTGCGTGTGTGTGTGTATATATATATTTTTTTTTTTTTTTTTTTTTGAGACGGAGTCTCGCTCTATCGCCCAGGCTGGAGTGCAGTGGCAAGATGTCGTCTCACTGCAAACTCCGCCTCCCGGTTTCACGCCATTCTCCTGGCTCAATTTTTTGTATTTTTAGTAGAGACGGGGTTTCACCGTATTAGCCAGGATGGTCTCAATCTCCTGACCTTGTGATCCGCCCGCGTCGGCCTCCCAAAGTGCTGGGATTACAGGCATGAGCCACCGCGCCCGGCCTATACAAAAATAAATATTTATAAAAATTATGAAATGATGATATAGAAATATATATGCACATATATATATCAGAAGTTGTAACATTCTGATATTGTTTATTTTCATTCCTTGTTAGAAGCCTCATACTATAAGAATAGGGTATTAATATTACAAATAACACTATTTGTAATTATTTTACTTTCTCATGTATAAATACAAATACTTCTATATTATAATTAACTTGCCATTTATGGTTATATATACTATAATAAATAAAAAAGCATATTTAAAGTGAATCTAATACATATGTACCTTAAATGTGTCATATTTAGATTCATACAACATAATTAAATTATTTAGAAAATTATATGGTGTATAGTCACATAGAATAATAATCTGAAGATAATTTTCATTTGTAATACTATTAAAATTCAGTATAATAAATTTATGCTACTTCCCTGTAGTCAGTCTAATCTGTGTGTTTTGCTTTATGTTTATTTTTAGACCCTTTTTTGCATCAGAAAGAGATTTGTGATGAAACATTACTTATTTCCTCCTGTCTGGCAGCTCAATTTACAAGTAGAACACTTAGATTGGCACATTTCTCTTTCCTTCCCTTGTTCTCATTAGCAGGGAGTCTTAATCTCCTCTTTCTCTGCTTTTATGAATAATCACAGTATATCACTATCCCAGTGGGATCTAAACAAAGATTGAGTAGAAAATTAGTATCACAACCAAGTAGGCTTAAGCATAAGGTCAAAATAATGAAAAATCAATATAACATACAAAGAGGCATTTTAAAATTGGTTTGATGATTGTGCATGAGGTTTGTGTTACAATTTCCATGATTCCACTACTTTTTGATTTAAATCTTTGACAATATGGTCAATTTTTTCTCTCCATAAAACATATCAAATCGAGCTCTATAGACGCCCTAACATTGATTGGTCTTCATGAACCTGGTCAGTACTATTATTCATGATCACATGGAGTCCTCCTGCATTTATAGATGAATCTATTTGTATACAAATAACTGTAGTGAGTTATGTAATTGCTTCTACATTTTTGCCTTTATTCAGAGACATGGGTAAAATAATAATGCAGGAAAGGTAATGAGTTTTCTTTTCTACAATTAGGTTGACATTGAAGGTCTTGGGACATTTTCCTACAGCCATGTAATTGAAAGGATGAAATGCCTAAACAACATCCTGACCTGCTGTCAGAGCAGGTATTGATGATATTGTACTAGAGATACTCAGCTGGGTGCCAGAGAAGTTGAACTCAAGGTTAAAGATAGCAAGTAACATAGCATTGTTCAAGTCTTTCATAGATTGGCCATCCAGGAAGACAACAAGGGTTTTAATACACAATTTGGATTATGCAAAGCCTTCCATGAAAATCAAAAAATAAAGTTTTAGTTGTTAAATTAACCAGCCAACTAGCATTTAAGGTTCCACACACTAAGAATATTGCAATAAGAGCCCTCAAATGGGGAGAATAAAAACAAAAGTCCAGACATAAGAAGTAAGAGCATTATGGGGCTTGCAGAAGAAGCATCAAATAATTTGAAAGAAGAAAAATGAAATTTTGATTATAATGAAGTGCTGGCAGCATGGTTTTCAGTTTCTTGGGATGGACAGTAAAATATTAACAGATCCAACACTTACGAAACATTTGTTAATATTTGAGTGGATATTAACACTACATCAAGCAGTGAAGTATTTTACTTTCACAATTTTATTTGATTATTTAAATAATCTTATGATAGAATATTGAATCTCTAATTTTAAAAAATGGAAGCATACTCAAAGATAAAAAAGAGCTAACAAATGGTTGAGTCGTGAATCTGTTATCAAAGTAATCAGATTATATTGCCTAAAATTATACTAGTATCAACATCAAATCTCTCTCAACTTACTATGACTTGGACAGTAACTAATATATAATCCTTGTAGCATAAAACTATAGTTATTTTTAACAATTTTTTGTCAGCTTGATAAAATTCTGGATTTAAAAAGCTTTCAGTTAATGTGTGTGTGTGTACTTCCATGCATGTGTGTGTGTGTGTCTGTCTGTCTTGATACTTACAACTTGGCTAATTTTACTTTATCTGGAATTGAGAGCCAAAATTCTGTGGACCACAGTAGGAAAACCTGGCAAATAGACTAGTACTCTGATATATTCATTCATTTCACTCACTCCTTTACAAAACCTGCTAGTGATGTGAAATGCTGTGAACCATAAAAACATAGTTTCTCTTGTCATAGATACTATAAAATTTTAATAAAATAAAAAAATCAATTCTGTTTTTGTCTGCAGTAAATCTCAATAACACATTAACATTATCATACAGTTAAAAGCGTAATTCCTTTGCAACAGGCTCTACTCTGTATTTAGCATATCTGTCAATTGCATGTGAGGAAATCAAATATGCAGAGATTGTAGAGCTCAGAGAAAAACTATCAGTCTTATGGGCAGAGAACCAAAACCTGCAACTTACTGCCACAAAGAGTCACGAGAGCTATCTGGGGATTAAACTATTGCACATTGCTAAGCACATGTGGGAGAGACCCAGAAAGACAGTACAATGAAAGATTGAGATCTTTTCACTAAGGCTCTCTTATGTTCTTGTTCCCTGCAGCTATTCCTTTCTATCCCCACTCCAACTTTGCACATGATAGTTAATCCCCAGTTGTGGCTTGCTACTCATCTGAACGAAATTCAGATTGTCCAATGAGTGGTACTTACAAGATAATACTCCTGCTTTCCAAACCAGGGTGAACTTGTTTGGGGGAATAGGTGAATTATATTGTAATTCATTGGACATTCTGAATTTTGGGTGAACTTTGAATCTTCTGCTAGAACCCTATAAATTATCCTGCCCTCGGGCACTAGTTAGAACACTCATTAGGAGCCTTCTCATCTCAGCATTTTAAAATATTTTGCTTGATTTTCTTCTATTATAACCGTCATGGAGACTCACACATTACCTGAAAAACAAAAATTAACAAAAATTACTGAAATGTTACTCCTGATTCTTGTTTCCACGTGAGACTTGGAGTTATTTTCTTGTTAGAGCAAGTATTTTAGGGCCCCTTCTCTTATTTTCCCCATAGTGTTTGGAAAAGTGGTTCTTAAGCAAGTGTGATTCTCCTCCCCTGAGCACACTTGGCAATGTCTGGAGATGTATTTTTGGGTCATCTCTGGGCAGGGGCAGTGCTACTGGCATCTGGGGACAGAGTCCAGGGAAGCTGCTAATAATGCTGCTGCTCTTATAATGCAGAGGACAGCTCCCCACAACCAATAATCATTCCCCTTAAAATGTCAGGAGTGCTAAGGCTGGGAAACACTGATTTCAAAGAAGATTCATTCAGTTACTAGATATGAAATAAAATTAATAGCAAATATTTAAAACTCAAAGATTTAAAACTTTTATTTAAGACATAAAGTATATCTAAATGTGGTTTGTTGTTTAAATGTCCTTTCCCAGTAATAAACCACAGGTGATCTTCGAAAACATGTATGTTAAAATAGAATCCTAACCTTTAAAGGAATTTTCATATTTTCAGGGTTCTTATATATTTCTATTCCATTTAGCACATCTCTATAATTAGCTCCAATTTTTCCAAATATACAATGAGATTGACACTAGTGGTATGACTTATTTGCACTGATAAAATTGTCTCCTAATTACAAAAGGTCAAAAATAGAACTAAAAATTCATTTTGCATAGTTACAGATTTTTTATGTAATGAAACTGATTTTTTAGTTCAAATTAAAAATATTTGCTTTTCCTTTTGATTGAACATATATATATTTGAGCTTTCAAAATTGTTTGTATTAATGTACATTGGCATTAGAACCTTATGTCACTTATAAAGAATATATGTCTCATTTTCTGGCATCTATATTCATGCTTCTGACTAAAAGCATAACTGGCCATTACATATTTTTAAACTATCAACTTTGTGAAAGTTTAAAAACTAATTAAAAATTTAAAACTAATTTTAAAAACTAGTTTAAAAATGTAGAAATGATGCAGATCTGAATGCTGCATATACTCAAAAAGGTCAATAATATTTTAAACTAAAATTTTATACTAAAATTTGAGAAAATTATCACTAGTTTAAGAACAGAAAATTTAATCAAAGCTAAGAATAGCAAGGCAAGATGTCTGACAACTAAGAACTCTTCTCCAGAATGTAATCCTCGTTCTAGATTTTGATAAAAATATAGTTACCAGTCATTCATCTCTGTAGCTATGATGTTTTCTACCAACTAACCAATCCAAGAAATAAAAGTTTATCTAATACAAGAAGGCTCTAGAGAGGAATGAATTAAAATCCCTCTGATGTAATTAGGAAACAATCCCTCTGATGTAATATTTCAAGGATCCCCTCAAAAGATTGTGTGTGTGTGTGTGTGTGTGTGTGTGTGTGTGTGTGAAAGAAGCTACTTCATGTTTTCAAAATGGAGTACATAATGTGTGTGTGTGTGTGTGTGTGTGTGTGTGTGTGTGTTTCCTCTTAATGTCCATTATTATATTTCAGAGTGACCCTATGTCAACCTACAAAGGAACAGGGTAGGGAAGTAGAGACATGACTCAGAGAAATAAGAGTATGGAAAATTGGATAGACTCAATCTCCACATTTAAAATCTGTTCATAGCTCTTAAACTGAGTTTCTTTGGTGTGGGATAGATATATGAGTGACATGCATCTTAGTTTTTCATTGAGTCACATGGTTAAGAATTTTGTGAAGATGTAATTTTCGATAGGGGTCACTACTTTATGGACAATGTTTACCAAGAACAGGGGAGCAATAGTAGCCCATCCATGCTGCAGGGAATAAGAGATGTTTATTATTTGGGGAATATGTGAAAATTTTAAAGCAATAATAAAGCCAACTAAAAGTTGATCTGCTTTCTATTATCATAATGTACTGGCAATTCTGAATGTCAATGATAGAATATTTCTCCCATGAGGCCAACTATTCCCACTGATACTCATCTCTTTTCGTAAGCCACTGCTCATAAACAGCTTCCACACTGGGCCAGATACTCATGATCCATTGCTTTACAACTCTAACTTTTATCTTAGTGGGTCCCACAGTTAAAATAAATAGTTAATTATTTGATTAATTATGACATCTTTTTCTCCTCTAGATTATTATCTCCAAGAAAGCAAACCATTTTTCATACTCTCCAATATATCTAGTGTGCCTCATCTTCTGAGACGTACATATGTATTACCTAAATGAATATTTATGAATTGAATGCATGAATGATAAATTGATGAAGAATGGATAAATTAATGAATGAATAAAACACAATGCCTAATTTAAACATTCTTGAAATTTTTCAAGAATTGTGTCTAAATTGTAAAACCCTGAATTGTAACTATCATTTATCTGGGCACCGCTAATGGATTGGATAATTAATTCTCTGCTAAGCCTTTATTTAGCTGAGACACTGTCAAATGAGTATGACTAAGCAACGTTCAAAGATTTCAATGGTCTCTACACTCTTCTCTGAAACTGAAGGTGAAAAAATCTGACCACTATACTTTTTTCTTCTTTAATTTTTCTACTGAGAACATTAAAATAAAATTGCTTATTAATGTTGCTTGATAAACAATTACAATATCACATTTTTTAGAATTTCTAGAATTTCTTTAGCTGAATTCTTATTAACATTTTAAATGATTCATGACTTGCATAGTGCTACTCTATCTCCAACAGCTTCCTTGCTGAGTTAAAACCAGTTATATTCTTAGCTTATCAGCTATCATGTCCTCCATCACAAGTCACAGACACCAGTGATATTATATATTTTTTCATATATGCAAATGTTCCTAGGCATGGGAGGTGGGAAGGTTGATGATGCTATGTATTGCATTTACATAGAAATGTTATGTCCATCTCTCTGCTTTGGCCTTTTTGTTTGTTTGTTTGTTTTTGTTTTTTGTTTTGGCTTTGTTTAGAGGATATTTCTCTTCATGCTTGCAAAATGGTTGTGGCACATCCCAACATCACCTCACAGCAATCTTCACAAAACATAGCTTTTCAGAAGCCTCAGTACCAACTTTCTTTCAAATCTTATTGACCAAGATTGGTCACACATCAATCCCTGTCAATCATTGGCAAACGAGAATGTGGTTATTATGACTAGCCTAGGCTGATCAGGATCTCTTTAATCAAATTTGAGATTACCCATCCCTAAGTAGTGTGACAAATGAATAAATTTCTGGAAAGATAAAGTATTTCTTTCCTCAATATAGAAAGGTTAAGGGCTCTCCTAAATAGGCAATAAAAAATTCTGCCATACTAAATACCCAGAAAATCTTTCTTACTGATTGCATTATATAAAGAAGCTTAGAGACCATTATTCATACATTACAAATAAATGATATAAATCTTTATTTGCATCTTGGTTTCTTAATTTTAGAACAATGTCCTTATTCCTACTGTTTAGTTGATATTTATTGTGTTTAACATTATCTAAGTTTATCATAAAAACTTTTGAAAATATGAAATGTGAGTGAAAAACAGAATTAACTTTAAAGACTTTACATATAAAAGAGAAACTATTTGTCATTTTTAAAATGGCCATTGAACCATCTCTTCCTATTTTGATGGGCTTGAATCTCCTTTATTGTGAAATATTTTAAAAGGTTTTTGGTGCTTTCTCACAATTAGTTTTTCAAAAGATAATGTTTTTTATTTTAGAAATGGATTTTTGGAATGAGGTCACGCTTAGTAGAATGATTTACTCTCTGGGCATTGTTTCACTGCATAATTCAGTCCCTTCATGGTAACGGTCCTTGTACTGAATGGGAGACTTCACATTTCACTAGTGGAGAGAATTTATTATATTTTTCTTAAAAGCCCCACTTCCTCTGATGTTTAAAATCATCTTGCTTGAAAAATTAAACTAAAATGTATTTTGTGTTTACCAGTTATTGAAATGTTGGATGATGTTTAAAGTGTCCACTAATGCATAACAATGTACATTCACATATACAGTGATACTTCTCAGAGCAGAGTAATATTATCCAATACAAATCCATTAAACAGGAGGCTTGCTGAAAAATGTAAAAAGAGGTCTTCTTTGGGAATGCTAGAAGTACCCAGTTTCCTAAAATATCCCAGGATAATAACACTATAGTTTTTTAGGGATAGTAATATAATTACATTCCTTCCTTCCTTCCTTCCTTCCTTCCTGGTTCTAATCAATGAAGAATAGGTAGGATGCTGAGTGGGTGAAAAGTTTATCTTTAATAATGTAGATAAAAAAATAATAATGTAGATAATAATGTAGATTAAGGTCCAGTAATACTCTAAATTTGTAGACATGAGATGACAATTTATTTCCACAACTGAAACATCCCATTTGAAAACATCCAAGAACCCACACAGGGACCATGTACTTAATTTAAAACCAAAAACAATGAAACTAGAGGACCTGGGAAAATAGGCCCTGCCTGGTGTGCTTATTCCAAGAAAGCAGATACTCCCCTCCCCTCCCCT
>NW_012103277.1:2062130-2065270 GCF_000951045.1 Mandrillus leucophaeus | reverse complement strand
TTTTAAATTTAAAAAGTAAAACATTTTATGAAGCAGCTTTTTTCAAAAACCAGTAGAATTTGACTGTGATTAACTTTCACTCTTATAGCAACATTTATTTGCTTGGCCAAACTCAAGTTAGGCTCTTGAAACTTCTGTGCCCCTCTGTGCACTTCCCTGTAAAATCCAGTTTCAGTAAAGAATCTGCTAAGTCAGTTGACAAAAACCTTTCCTGTCTCATTACCTTCCATATATGACAGGTTCCTCATGCTCCACCATCCCCTAGCTGATGTCTGATCACTCTATTCTGTCTTCAGTAAGAATTCTGTTAAGCTAGTTTGCCCAAATTCCCTCTCACCCCTGAAGCTTCGTCTTAGCAATATTCCATCCACTGAACCCACCCTGCCCTTTGGCTATATATTTCTGCTTGTCCAGGCTACATTTGGAATTGAATTCAATCTCCCTCCCGCACCGAAGACCCCTTTACAGGGGTCCCTGTACCTATTGCAATGGTCCTGAATATGGTCTTCCTTACCACACTTAAACAAATATCATAGAATAATTTTTTATTTAGTACTGAAGTAGAATAATTGAACAATAGAAAATTGGATCCAAAAGAGATTAGAGATTAACACATCTGATTCTCTTATTCAAAAATGAGACAACTTTTTCTTAGGGGCTTTAAATGCTTTGCTTAATGTTGTGACAATCAGACAAATTATACCAAAACTCTCTCTTCTGGGCTGACACCTTATCCACTCTGTACTCCTATTTAGCTTAGATCTTTAACACTGGAAAAAGTGTACTTGGAAAAAATGATCATTTTTAACAGATATATCTTATGTGTTAAAATATAATGTCTTATAATAATATAAATTGTCAAGATTGTGTGGCTTTTATGCGTCATGATGATTTATTTATTTTTACAGTGGTCTCTAAAATATTACATAACTAGTGCTTAATTTCCTGCATTTGATTATACATTTTTTAAAGTTTTTAATGTTTTTCCATGATATACAGTAGAAATTGCTTATATTACTGCTTATATTATTTTTTTTCCTAGAACATAATATCTGACTTTGATCTGGTGTCAGATGAACATCTCTTTTTGATATTATTACATCAAGTGATAATAGCAATAATGACAAAGATCTGGAAATGTAAATAGCAACCTCCTAATAAATCTGATTGTAGGATAAAGCTGAATGATTGCATATCAAGGAAATTTATTTGGAGTAGCTATTCCATGTCAAGTACAGTTAATTGTGGGGATGCTAAGTTTTAGAGATGCTAGGTATTGGATCACAAAACTAATCTGAATATTTTATTTCTTTATTCATAATCTACATTGTATCTCCCTGGGACTTCCAATGAGATAACAAAATTAAGCTACATGCTTATCCCCTATAGTGTCTCATCATAAATTATAAAATGCTCAAAGTAAAATGAAAGCCCAGATTAAAAATGACAGGGCTGAGTATGACCTTTTAATATGCAATTTCAAAAAGAGAAATTGGGAATTAGAATAAACAAAAGAAACATTCGTTTCTGTGTCACCCCCTTTTTATTCTTTCTCCTTGTTCTGTGGTCCCATATTCAATCTAAAACCTTGTAAATGGTGTCACTTTTAATAGAAAATAGAAAGTACGAGCAATTGTACAGATGTACTCTGAGGAATAAAGCCTAAAGTAAAAGAAGACTTTTTAGTGCTGTACTTAGAGTGCTCATTAAAGCAAATAAAGCTGCTTCTATAGATTTGTAAGCAACGAAGAAAGACTGTGGCTTGGTGAGAAGGAGTTGTATGTGTCTAGTGTTTCTCATTCAAGAATCAATCTACCATTAATCCTAAGCCATGTTGGAGAAACAGAGAATGCAGTTGGCTTGAACTTTCAGGCCACTAAACAGCAAAATATTGTTTCTCACAATGGGAATGACTGTAATTCAGAATTTTCATTTTTTCTTGTATAAGCCTCAGTTTCCTAACATTACAAAAATGAGAGTAAACATAATAGCTATTGGATAGTACCATTGTGAGGGCTAAGTGTACTATGTGAAAATGTTTAATCAATAACTTTCCACAAAGTAGGCACAAAATATTTTTCATCTACATTATCATTTTCATTGTAACCTATTTAAGATATACTAAACCATCTCTATGAAATAAAATGTTTAAACTGAAATGTAGAACTGTATTTTTCTTCTTGATAAATTATACGCCTTTATCAAAGTTTAATCCTACCTGATTTGGGGAATATTTGGATCTAATATACTAGCTAGGTTATTCCAAACTGTTCTATTTTGCTCATTTGATGTTGTTGCCATGTATGTATCATCCAAGATACAGAAATATCCAAAAGTACAGGAGTAAAATATCTTATTCTACGGATATTAATTAATTGCTTAACACATTTTGGATGTGGCTATAAAATTGGCTACAGATTATTATACCCACATTGTTATTTAGTTAATTCAAATTTTTTGTCTTTTCCAAAGGAAATAGTAAGATTTTTAAAGGGCTTTGTACAATTATATGCTGAGTTCTTATGTAGTTTTTCATGTCCTATTTTTAATGAAGCTGGGATAATTTTTATAATCTCTGCTTGTTTCTTTCTCTTTACAACTGTTCACAACAGGTGTTTAAAAATTCATTTGATAAAATGGCCAGAGAGTAATGTCTCAATAATACATAGTGCATTTTTAAAACAACTTCTTAGAAAAACTAAGACTTCAGGAATGTTATTATAAAGTGATTTAACTTTTGTTTTGCAGGCTTTTCAAACCTAGTTAGTGGGTTTGTGCTTCTCTAACAAAAAATTAGGCCAATTCCTAATCACTCTCAAATGCTAAGTGTTCCTCTTTAGTAACTAATACGGCATTTCTCTCTTTGAATCTGCTAATGAGTAAAAGGGCTTTGGTTAGATTTTTATTTTTCCCATCCTGTTACTTTTATTTCTTCGAGGCTAGCTTGCTTACCAAAATTTCTGATCTTTCTGGGAAGGGTCAGGGCATATGAAGCATGGCAAAGGACACTGAAGGTTCCTACTTGATTCATGCAGTCTAAGAGAGTCTAAGCAGTTTTGTCCTAGAGAGTTGCCTTTCTCTCCTCATTTGCTTTTGTGGGATCTTTGCAGAATTGCTCTTATCTTTGGAACTTTCAACTA
>NW_012103277.1:2058100-2060425 GCF_000951045.1 Mandrillus leucophaeus | reverse complement strand
CTTGTAAATGGTGTCACTTTTAATAGAAAATAGAAAGTACGAGCAATTGTACAGATGTACTCTGAGGAATAAAGCCTAAAGTAAAAGAAGACTTTTTAGTGCTGTACTTAGAGTGCTCATTAAAGCAAATAAAGCTGCTTCTATAGATTTGTAACCAACGAAGAAAGACTGTGGCTTGGTGAGAAGGAGTTGTATGTGTCTAGTGTGTCTCATTCAAGAATCAATCTACCATTAATCCTAAGCCATGTTGGAGAAACAGAGAATGCAGTTGGCTTGAACTTTCAGGCCACTAAACAGCAAAATATTGTTTCTCACAATGGGAATGACTGTAATTCAGAATTTTCATTTTTTCTTGTATAAGCCTCAGTTTCCTAACATTACAAAAATGAGAGTAAACATAATAGCTATTGGATAGTACCATTGTGAGGGCTAAGTGTACTATGTGAAAATGTTTAATCAATAACTTTCCACAAAGTAGGCACAAAATATTTTTCATCTACATTATCATTTTCATTGTAACCTATTTAAGATATACTAAACCATCTCTATGAAATAAAATGTTTAAACTGAAATGTAGAACTGTATTTTTCTTCTTGATAAATTATACGCCTTTATCAAAGTTTAATCCTACCTGATTTGGGGAATATTTGGATCTAATATACTAGCTAGGTTATTCCAAACTGTTCTATTTTGCTCATTTGATGTTGTTGCCATGTATGTATCATCCAAGATACAGAAATATCCAAAAGTACAGGAGTAAAATATCTTATTCTACGGATATTAATTAATTGCTTAACACATTTTGGATGTGGCTATAAAATTGGCTACAGATTATTATACCCACATTGTTATTTAGTTAATTCAAATTTTTTGTCTTTTCCAAAGGAAATAGTAAGATTTTTAAAGGGCTTTGTACAATTATATGCTGAGTTCTTATGTAGTTTTTCATGTCCTATTTTTAATGAAGCTGGGATAATTTTTATAATCTCTGCTTGTTTCTTTCTCTTTACAACTGTTCACAACAGGTGTTTAAAAATTCATTTGATAAAATGGCCAGAGAGTAATGTCTCAATAATACATAGTGCATTTTTAAAACAACTTCTTAGAAAAACTAAGACTTCAGGAATGTTATTATAAAGTGATTTAATTTTTGTTTTGCAGGCTTTTCAAACCTAGTTAGTGGGTTTGTGCTTCTCTAACAAAAAATTAGGCCAATTCCTAATCACTCTCAAATGCTAAGTGTTCCTCTTTAGTAACTAATACGGCATTTCTCTCTTTGAATCTGCTAATGAGTAAAAGGGCTTTGGTTAGATTTTTATTTTTCCCATCCTGTTACTTTTATTTCTTCGAGGCTAGCTTGCTTACCAAAATTTCTGATCTTTCTGGGAAGGGTCAGGGCATATGAAGCATGGCAAAGGACACTGAAGGTTCCTACTTGATTCATGCAGTCTAAGAGAGTCTAAGCAGTTTTGTCCTAGAGAGTTGCCTTTCTCTCCTCATTTGCTTTTGTGGGATCTTTGCAGAATTGCTCTTATCTTTGGAACTTTCAACTAAATTTCCTTTGATGCCAGGGCTGCACTCTCCCTGAGTAGTTGCTGTGGCCTTTATTAGCCCTTAATCATCCATCGGTATTTTTTTGCCGGGCCCCAAGCAACCCTCCAAAGAATTAATAAAAAAAAAATAAAAAAGAAAAAAAGTCCAAAGCCGAAAGAAAAACCAAGGGGCCAAAACAAAAATCAAACAAAACGCCAAAAAAAAAAAAGAAAAAAAAAAAAAAAGATTTAGACCTAAAACATAAGTTTGTAATTTATAACCCTAGCATTCAAAAAAAGATTATAAATATTTACACATAAAAATAGCATTCCACCTACAAAAGAGAAACAGTAAAACTGGCATCAAATGTTTTTTTCAGGATCCCTAGAAAACGTGTTTAAGATGGAGCAGATATAAGATGAAAGGAGACTTGGTCCCTAAATGACCTTTTGAAGAAGAGCTGCCTACTCTTTACAGGAACAAGGAATAAAACTTACACTAACCTGTATTGTGTCATACTTTGAAATACAGACATTTACTTTTTATAGTTAGCCTTACCTAAGTAAGGCTAACAATATAATGTTTTTTTGTTTTTGTTTCCTACAATGAATTTCCTTTTTCTCCTATGTTCGCTGCATTTTGTGAAAATGTGTCAGTAGCAGCAACCTCTTGGTTTGATTTCCTAAAATTTGGGCCATAGCTTTGGGTGCTCAATTTTCATCTTTAGATATGATAGCCTGTGGAATGGCAGTTTCTGGTATAGACATAAATAGGTTCACTAGAGTGTGATAG
>NW_012103277.1:2053447-2057509 GCF_000951045.1 Mandrillus leucophaeus | reverse complement strand
ATTGATCTTGGCAGCCTCAGAATCCTCTCCATTTAATATGTGGATGGAGAAAGATAAGTACATTCATGCAAGAATGGTTTTCATGGACCAGACTTGAGAGTGGCATGTATCACTTCTGTTAACATTTCACTGCACTGAATGCTGTCAGAAGGCTATATCTAATTGCAAGTAAAGCTGAAAAATATAATCCTGTGGTTCCTAGGAAGGCTAGAAAATAATATTGAACAACAGAAGCAATCTCTGAAAAATCCACCCCTCTTTTCATGAAAATAGAGTTCATACTCTACTCCACATAAAAGACCTTCATCTGTCCTTTGGGGAAGATTTTGAAGTTCCATCAAAGTATCGCATTTAGCAAATTATCCAAGATTTTTCGAGGATGAATTTAAGGTCCTAAGATTGTCCCTTGGCAAATTCGTGAACTAAAGAGACAAATTATCTGTTTCACCATTTAAAAAAATCTAGCAGTCATAGGATGACAATAATAGAAATTTACTGTCACTAGGGAGAATAATGATTCAAACAATAGTTACTTATTCATAGTAATGTGGTAACTTTTTGAGCAGCAGTGATGGAGGACCCCTACTAATGGAACTAACTGGAGTTCCTTGATGAAATTTTGATAAAAGAGGAAGCCGGACGTTGGTATTTTATGTTTGTTTGTTGTTTTATAAGTCATTGTATTAGTTGCCTAAGGATGCTGTAACACAATATCCCAAACTAGATGGCTTAAACAACAACAAATTATTGTCTCACAGTCTGGAGCCTGGAAGTCTGAATTAGGGTGTTGGAAGGACTGGTTCCTTCTTAGGGTGATGAGGGAGTATTAATACGTTCAGTGCCTCTCCCAGCTAGCCTCTGGGGGTTTACTTGCAATCTTTGGCATTCCTTGGTGTGTAGGTTTCTGCTTCCATCTTCACATGGTGTTTCCCTGTATAAATGTTCATCTGTCCAAAGTTTCTCTTTTTATAGAAAATAAATCAGACTGAATTAGGGTTCAATTCTATTCCAGTATGGTCTCATCTTTACCCATTATCTCTGCAATGACCCTATTTCCAAATAAGATTACATTCTAGGGTACTGGGGGTTAGGACATATGAGTCTTGGGAAGACACAATTCAACTCATACAGGCGTAACTAAATAAAGGCTTTTTATTTTAAACTTAGGTTTATAACATATTTGGATATGAATTCCCTTTAAAAGTAATATGGTTCTAGGCTCTACATGTTCATTTCCATATGTCAGTAGCCACATCTAGGTTACTCTTCTACACCTAACCCTCAAGCCTGGTTTATGTCTTTGCTTTCTCACCTCCAAGAATCTTTCTTAACTTGGTGAAGTTCACAGTGAAACCATCAGGCTTAGGTGAAAAAGCCAGTCTCCTCAACTGATCTTTGCTGCAATACTTGATTTTAATAGATTTTGTTGCTTGAATGCAATTTTAACTGTTATTTCTTCCATTTTAGATTTAGAAACAGTCAGCTTTTCAAATCCTTTAGAGCTCCAACTGTCTCAGCTCTCTCTGTTTTCTTTCATTTTTGCTTGTAAGCCACCAATCCTTTTCCTGAGTTTACTCCTTTTTAATGATACATTACTAAAGTTGGCCAGTTATAATCAACACACTATTATTATGTCTCTTTCCAATCACTTCCCATTGAGCTGGTAAATACGTGATCTGTCTTCAAAGATGCTGTGGGTTATAGCTTTACCAAACATTTGGCTAATGAGGCTCTCCAATACACCAATATCCCTTGATCCTTTCTTTCCAAATGCTAGCAAATGTTTTTGCTTGGTAGTATTGAGCTTTAAGTTGTGATATTTCTATTGATCAGAGTGGGCTAAGTACTGGCACAATAATTCACCAATTTCAATATTTAAGCAAAATGAAAGTTAGTTTCTTCTTCACATCACAATTTGGTAGAGAAAGGGGCTTCATGAAGTATTCCGAAACAGACTCCCTCTTTTTCCCAAAATCTGCACTCGGATTTGTTTCTCTTCAGCCTGTGAGCATCGAAAGAGAACAAAAATATATGGAAAGGTTTTAGAAACCAGATTGAGCCTGGCATCCCCTGTTTGTGGTAACTTTTCGTGGCTAGAAGTAAGGTAGTCACATGGCAACACCTAACTTAAAGGGAGACTGGAAAATGTGATCAAGATGTGTGCACAAGAAAGAAGTGGAAAAAATGGGTGCTGGTGACCACAAGGAGTCTCTCACTCCCAGGACCAGGGCAGGAATCTAATGTTTGGCAATATTCACAATCTGGGGAACTGGCATAGACAATTGTTGATGGAAAAATAAGTGAATGTTTTAGTATACTATTTGGTGTCCGGTGTTAATGTGCAGCGGAGCTTAGAATCTTGTTATAACAATAGTGTAAGATGGAAGGATGATGAGGGCTTATGTAGATGAATTCAACTCTCATCTAGCATAGCAGGAATGCCTACAGATATTCAATATTAATCAATTAAAGAGCACTATTACTACATTATTCAGAGACGTATCTGTTGCCATAAGAATTAAAATCAGAAAATTTTAAAGCTTATGGCTTTTGGAGATGGGAGTCTAGAGAAAGGAGAGGTTGGGCACGAGAATATTGCTTCTCCTTGTAAACTGTAACATTTGAATTATTGGATGGGACACATACATTATTCTGATAAAAGAAAATATTAACTGTACTTTTTTGTACATTCTGTATAATTTAAATTGATAATGTTACTTTATGGTTTTAAATAGTATTTTAATACAAAACGTATACTCATGTTAACAATGCAGGCTGGGCGCGGTGGCTCACGCCTGTAATCCCAGCACTTTGGGAAGCCAAGGTGGACGGATCATGAGGTCAGGAGATCGAGACCATCTTGGCTAACATGGTGAAACCCCATCTCTACTAAAAATACAAAAAATTAGCCGGGCGTGGTGGCGGGCACCTGTAGTCTCAGCTACTCGGGAGGCTGAGGCAGGAGAATGGAGTGAACCTGGGAGGCGGAGCTTGCAGTGAGTGGAGATGGCACCACTGCACTCCAGCCTGGGCAACAGAGCAAGACTCCATCTCAAAAAAACAAAACAAAACAAAACAAAACAAAACAATGCAGTAGCCCTACCTAATGGATTGTTACTAATAGCTTTGGGCAGAAGTATAAAGCTTTGCCTAGTCATTTACTAGCTAACAACTTCAAGTTTTAACTTCTCACCCTTCTCCAAAAAACCATGTTTCTTTTGCCTAGGCTGTGCCTGTGCTTACCAACAACATTCTAGTCATTTTAGCTTGAAACTACTTTGCTTCTCTTTACTCCATTTCTACATTTCATTTATTCACGAGATGAAGTAAATTTTGATTATATTTATCTGTCTATACTTAACTAACTTCTTACTATTTTCTTAGACTATACTTTTATCTCATAACTAGATGATGTTAGTAACTACTTATGCCATTTTTCTGACATTTACCCCAATACCAACTCACTCTGCACGCTATTGACAGAATAGTCTTTAAAATCTCTGATGATGTCTGGCTCCTAAAACAGCCATGGTATCTATTGCCTTCATGACTTTTAACACACTTTATAATTATGTTTCTAATTAACTTCCCAACCTTTTTCTTATTATATGACTTGAATGCCTGCAACAATCTGAATGTGTTTTCCAAAATTCATGTCAAAACTGAACCACCCAATGTGGTAGCATTAAGAGGTGAGACTTTAAAAGGTTATTAAGTAATGAAGATGGAGTCCTCAAGGATGGGATTAGAGCCCTTATAAAAGGGCTTGAGGGAATGAGTTTGCTCTCTTCTGCTCTTCTGACATGTAAGGACACAGCAAGAAGGTCCTCACCAAACACTAAATGCTGGTGCTTAGATATTGGACTTTCCATCCTGTATAAGTGTAAGAAACAAATTTGTGTTGTTATTGTTTATAAAGTACTCAGTCTCAGGTACTTTGTGATGTCAGCACAAATGATCTAATACAATGCTCACAAAAAATGATTAATGCATAGCCTCTTAATTGTGCTTATTATGCTTTTGATTTATAAATCTTTGTTTCCTTTTTTTTTTTTTTTTTTT
>NW_012103277.1:2029548-2049997 GCF_000951045.1 Mandrillus leucophaeus | reverse complement strand
TTTCACCATGTTGTCCAGGCTGGTCTTGAACTCCTGACCTCAGGTGATCCACCCGCCTCGGCCTCCCAAAGTGCTGGGATTACAGGCATGAGCCACTGCTCCTGGCATGATTTATACTTATTTTTGCTTATCCTCATTCAGGTTTTTGAACCTGGAAAATGTATACTTACAACCATTCAGTAAAGCCTAGTCTTTCTTAAGAGCCTGACTAAAATACCATGGATTACAATTTTCATTAACTTTAATTGAGATCTTACTGTACGTCAGCCTCAATTTTAAGCAAATAAAGTTTTTACTGGTTGCACCAACCTGTTGTGATGATGTTCTGTATTTATCAGTTACACTTTTATTTGTAGCTAGTTGTGCATACAATCTTAAAGTTCAACATTTTTAATACACTTACTCTCTCATAAGGCTGTAGACTCCTTCATAAGAAGAACATACTCTAAAGACTTTTTATTAGAAACCAAAAATATTTTATGAGTGAATAAAGGTACACAAAAGTATGAAATAAAAGGAATTTAAGATACTGTTCTACTTTGAAACCATTTATATTTTTTCAGAGTTGCAAAAAGTTACCATGATTAATTTTTTTCATTTGTGGTATGTGCATAAAATCACATGGAATGCACCTGGATGATGGCTTTGGATAAGGAATTTTACAGAAAAGAATTAAGTATAACATGAAGCATCATATTGTCCAGCATATTATTCAAGTTAGGTAGTTCGAATTTCATGAAGGTAAGTTGTGTATCGTTTGTGAGAAAAATAAGTATTGTTTTTTCTCAATGGTAACTGAAAATCTTTAAAGCAGAACATTTTATTATGAAACAGTTTATTGAATATAATGCAGTTATAATGTACAAAATGCTCCAAAATACATATGGAAAGCCCCAGAAGTTTGGTGAAACTACTTGTCTACAAAAGAGTAAGAAACTATAACATATAACATCTAATTGTGTGTATGTTACGTAGAATGAGTACACAATAAATGTTATTCATCGCCTCTTTTGATTATGAGTTTTTTGTTTTTTGTTTTTGTTTTTTTGAGATGGAGTCTCGATCTTTCACCCAGGCTGGAGTGCAGTGGCGCCATCTAGGCTCACAGCAACCTCCGCATCCCGAGTTCAAGCGATTCTCCTGCCTCAGCCTCCCGAGTAGCTAAGGTTACTGGCGCCCACCATCATACCCAGCTAATTTGTATATTTTTAGTAGAGACAGGGTTTTGTCATGTTGGCCAGCCTAGTTTCGAATTCCTTATCCCAGGTGATCCACCCGCCTTGGCCTCCCAAAATGCTGGAATTACAGGCATGAGCTATGACTATTTTTAGAAGTACATTTCATAATGTACACTTGATGTGAGAGGCATTTGTGAAATAATTTGCTGAAACATTTGTTTACTTCATTAATAAATCTTTGATACTTTTGTTGATTGAAGAAATATTTATTAGTCACCTATTTTAGACAACCTATTGCTTCAGTACAGTTTCTAAACCTTGGCATTATTGACATTTGGGGGTGGATCTTTTGTTTTAGGGGGCTGGCCCGTGCATTTTAAGATGCTTAGCAGCATCCCTAGCCTCTACCTACTAGATGGTGGTAGCATCCCCAGGCTGTGACAGCAAAAAGGGCAAAATGATGGATGTGGGGAGGGTGAGAAGAGGTAAGGGTTTGGGAGGAGAAGGCAGGAGACAACACTCTCCTCTCCAGTAATTTAAGGCAGTGGATAATATAACCTTTAAAGTTATACAAAAGGAGAGTCCTAGAATTTTAAGGGAATTATTCTCCAGCTCCATGACGTGGTAATCAAAGTGGAAAAGAATTTGCCTCAAAAAGAGTAGTATGTGAGGTACTTGTGTAATAGAGTAGAGTATAAACTGGAAAAGTTGCTAAACGAATTATACCATCTTAGAATAAAAGGGATTGAGATAGTTCCAAGAAGTAAGAGAACTCTAGGCCCCCAATTTTCCGTAAGAAAGGAGCAGCCTGAAACCACACAAATATGAGCCATTTCTTAAGAAACAGAATTACTGAGAGTTCAGCCAGCACAGGGGGAAAATCCAAGACCCTCAAAGAATAACAGATTAAGGATCTACGTCTATGGAATAGAATAGACCACTGCTTTATTTGGTTAAGAAAATGTAAAGATAAATGTACATCTTATATAAATTCTGTCAAATAGAACAAATATAGGCGCATATAAGACCTGAGAGGGAATTCTAGTAATGTCATCTCCCATAAGAAAAATCCACTTGCATTTAATTATTTTGCCAATTTATAAAATAGAACTAGAGTGTAAAAACAAAGAATATACTTTATAACTCTACACATGTCTGTTACTTGACTCCGAGGCCTAGTATCTCTGTTAGAAAATTGGCCAACTAGCAATTTATAGGAAATGCTTTGTGAGACAACTAAATTATTGTTCTCAAATTCCAGTTTTTACTAAAGTTCTTCAGAGAAAACAGATCCACAGAATAAGAAAGCAGGGAGGAAGTGTGAGAGACTGTATTAAGAGTGGTTTCTTGATTTGTAAGGGCTGTTTTCTACAAGTAAGGATGGGCAAAACCAGCAAATAGTCTGGTGGCCATTCATTTGTGAATAATAGTTCATAAATTTCCTAAATGCCTAATATTTGAGAATGGTCTACTGTGATATGTAGAATCATCCTGTTTCGTACATTTCAAATGATTGTCATAGTGATATGACTGTCAAGAGAACAATTGGATTAAGCTTGAAGCCGAATTGAGCTTATCAATTTATACCTTCATTTGTGAAATCTGACATATATACATATATGTACATATTTTACTTTCATGAGATTTACTTCATTTTGAAAAGTTTCTACAGATTATTATAGCCATTAAAAAATTAATAAGGAGTACTATGAACAATTTTATGCTCATTAGTTCAACAACCTAGAAGAATTGGATGAATTCCTTGGAAAACACAAATTGCCAAAATTCAGCTAAGATGAAACAGACAATCCAAATAGCTATATAAGCACTAGAGACACCAAATTTATAATTTAAAAACTCTCAAAAAAGTTATCTCCAGGGCAAAATAGCCTCACTGGAAAACTCCACCATACATTCAAAGAAGAACCAACACTGATTCTATATAACCTTCTTCAGAATACAGACAAAGAGGGAACAACCCCCATCTCATGCCAGGAGGCCAGCACTAACCTGACACCAAATGAGGCAAAGACTATACAAAAACAAAACAAAGTCCCAAAATAAAATCCCCCATAAACTAGGACAAAAAAATTTGTCCAAATCACCAACAAAGATAATTCAGAAATATCAAAAAAGAGCTATACACCATGACCAAGTGGTTTCCATTCTTATGGACATTTAAGCATTAGCTGTGCTCATTCAAAGGAGCCAAGAAGAATTAATACACTCTATTGATAATTGCCATGCCTAGCTAAATCTTCCTGATTTCAGGAATGGTTTTACAAAAGAAAGCTTGTTGTTATTTAAAACCATTAAGTTTGGGGTAGTTTGTTATGAAGCCATAAATAAGTGAAACAGGCACTGATTACAGAAGTCGTTTCTGATACAAAAATATGAAATATTTGGCATTTGTTTTGAGGCCATCAACAGGTAAAGGCTGGAGAGAGAAATCATGGTTCACTCAGGCACTATTAGTAGAAGTGGGGGCAATGGGAGTCTGTGTCATATAATGACAGAAAAATTAGCAAATCTGTCACCTACGGTAAACGCCTCAGTGAACTATTGAATCTTGCTAATAAGATTTTCAGGCAGAATGTTTAAAGTACCAACTGGCTTATTTTAGATGTAAATGATCAGACATTGCAAAAGAGAGGTCAATTAAAGAAGGAAGTGTTCCGTTTCTTAGCAGAATTTAGAGAAAATAAAGTGAGTACAGGATAATTTCATCAGCCAGAAAAGCGTTCTAAAAGTAAGAAATGAACTCTGGGTCAAGATCAAATCAAGGGTATGTTACAGAGTAATTTAAGGCAGTGGATAATAGAACCTTTAAGTTATACAAAAGGAGATTCTAAGCATTTTAAGGGAATTATTCTCCAGCTAGCTCCATGACATGGTAATCAAAGTGGAAAGGAGTTCGCCTCAAAAAGAGTAGTATGTGAGATACTTTTGTGATAGCATAGACTATAAACTGGAAAAGTTGCTAAAGGAATTATACCATCTTAGAATGAAAGAGATTGAGATAGTTCCCAGGAATAAGAGGAGCCTAGGCTCCCAATTTTCCGTAAGAAGCAACCTGAAACACACAAATATGAGCCATTTCTTAGGAAACAGGAAGGATTACTGAGAGTTCAGCCAGCCTAGAGGTAAAATTCAAGACCCCGAAAGAATAGTAGATTCAGGAACTACATCTATGGGATACAGTCAGGCTCTAACTGAGGAACTGTTCCTGGTCCCAAGAGTCTGAGGATGGCAATGGATTTGTATCTATTCTGGGTAATCTTCCCCACTCCCTTGATTATTTTTGAAGGATAGTAGTATCTATTGAAGTTATGTCCTTATCTTGCCATTTTATTTTGTGTTGTGGGATCAGGTAATTTGTCTGTTCAGTTTACAGGTCATTGGATTAACAAGTATATTTGAGAGGCAACACCTGGAAAATATATTCAGTGGGCCTCATCTGCATCTGGAACTGATTTAGAGAATGAGATCCAGAACTCTGAGACTAAAACAGTTGCTGTCTTTGGCTGAAACTTTACAGACCTGAAAAGAAGTTGAGTATATTTTGTATTGGGAGCTGAGTATTAACTTCAGTAGATAATTATAATTCTCCACAATGAATTATGCTTGTCCACACCCCTTTGCAATGTAATATTAAAACAGTCCACTCATCAAAACATGGTGTCATTTTTCTTTTTTTTTAGACGAGTCTCACTCTGTCACCCAGGTTGGAGTGCAGTGGCATGATCTTGGCTCACTGTAACCTCCGCCTCACGGGTTCAAATGATTGTTTTGCCTCAGTCTCCCGAGTAGCTGGGACTACAGGTGCACACCACCACGTCCAGCTAACTTTTGTATTTTTAGTGGAGACGGGGTTTCACCATTTTGGCCAGGCTGATCTTGAATCCTGACCTCGTGATTTGCCCGCCTCGGCCTCCCAAATTGCTGGGATTACAGGCATGAGCCAAGGTGCCCAGCCAGTGTCTATTTTTATCACCCTCTTTAATCTGAACTGGAATTGGGATTTTCTTTTTTCAGTAGAATGTGCTGGAAATGACATTAAGTGAGTTTCAGATCTCAATCTCTGAGAGCCTTGCTTCCTTTCTCTCAAGTCTTGAGATAACCATAAAGCAAAGAAATTCTGCCAAGCCTACTGGCGGATGAGAAGTCACATGGAGGAAAACAGAGACACCCAAGCAGAGAGCAAACACCAAGGCTTCAGACACGAAAGTGGAGACATCTTGAAACTTCTACCACTGCCCACGTACCAGCTGAGTGAAACAAGCTGCATAAATGAGCCCCAGTGGGACAAGCAGAAGCAATGAGTAAATTGATAACATTTTGAGAACTAACATTGCTGTTTTAAACCAGTAAGTCTGAGATAGTTTTCCATGCAGTGATAGATAATTAGAATATATTTGAACTTCATAAATTGAGAATAAGTATTGTAATCTAAAGGCAGCCATTAAAGAATACTTAAGAATGTGTAACTACCAACCAGGGTAGACAATCTCAGTGCACGAAACAAACATGTAGCACACCCAAGATTTTTTTAAAATGAATATTTATGTAAATTTAATTTAAGGTTCCTGGTATTACTGGCTTGTTATAACAAAAGACTTTTTTAGCATATAATTGCGTTTCATTTACTATTGTGTGAACTAATTCCAAATTCTAAAGTAAGTTTGTCAGAAAATGCAGAAAAATTACAAAGTTTGTACAAGTATCCACTAACCTTAATTTTTCAGGGGACATATTTTATTTCATTAGGAGCAGGAGCAGGCCCTGGATTTGCGTGGTTTTTTTTGTTTGTTTTTGTTTGTTTGTTTGTTTGTTTGAGATAATAAAACTTGGAATCTCAGAAAATAGAAGGAAAATGTGAGAGTTGGCCATTCAGATTAATGTGTCATTCTTAAATGTTAGTGGATGATGAGGTAAAACAGAGAAGTTTAGAAACTATCAAACATAGTTATAGTAAAAGCAATGACAATCTCATTTAAACATATAATTGACTATTAGTCTGTTTTGTACTGATGTAACAGAATACCTGACTCTGGGTAATTTATTTACAAAAGAGGTTTATTTAGTTCATGGTTCTGCAGGCTGAGAAGTATGAGATACATGACACCTACGCCTGCTCCACTTCTGTTGAGGGCCTCGTGGTAGGCTTGGCTTTGTAGAAACTCACTCTGACAGGAACAAATCAATTTCCTCTGAGAACTAATCCGATCTTGACAGAGTGAGAACTCAGTATTATGAGAACAGGACCAAGCCATTTATAAGGAATATGGCCACATAACACAAATTCCTCCCTCTAGGCCCCATCTTTCAACACTACCACACCAGGAATCACGTTTCAATGTGAGTTTTGTTGATGACAAATGAACCATAGCCAAACTATAGACACAATGAAGAAGGAAAACATTTTGTAAATGTAAGATTGATAACCACCTCCTCTACATCCAATTTTCATTGTATTGCCTGAAATTTCATCATATGTTGCTTAAAGCAAGGGTTGGAAATAAGCATGTTAGTAAGCCTTTTTCCACTAGTGCTTTCATGAGCACGGAATGTTGACATATTTTTTTCATGTTGGTTTCTGTTTTGCCTTTTGACAGACTTTGAGAGGCTCATAAGACTTTAGAATTCTTTGAATTTTATAATTCTAGGGAGATGAGAAAGAATCTTTGTTTAATTTTTGAAGAACGTAATTACAGAAGAATAAATTTGACAGTTAAAGGCATGATATTAAAGAACTCTGACTTTAGTGTAGACTTTTTTTTACATATAAATATGAACATATGCTATGTTTATGTAAACCAAATGCTCTCCATATTCCTCTTCTTTGATTTGTTTACAAAAAGGATCAAAAAAATGACTGAAAACTTTTGACAATTACTCGGAATTCTTTGTTATAAAAAATGTCTAAAAATAAAGGTGAAATTACTGATTTCAAAATGTATACACAAGGTAAATTGAAAAATGCGTGCAACTACATTATAAGAAAATTATGCAACATCTTAATATAAGATAATTATTTATCTTTGTGTGTTTAGATATAGTAAAAGATTGACACTATTAATACATTAAAAATTGGAGGCCAGGCGTGGTGGCTCATGCCTGTAATCCCAGCACTTCGGGAGGCTGAGGTGAGCAGATCACCCGAGGTCAGGAGTTCGAAACCAGCCTGACCAACATGGCGAACAATCATCTCTACTAAAAATGCAAAATTAGCTGGGTGTGGTGGCGCATGCCTGTAACCCCTGCTACTTGGGAGGTTGAGACAGGACAATTGCTTGAATCCAAGAGGCGGAGGTTGCAGTGAGCTGAGATTGTTCCATTGTACTCCAGCCTGGGCAAAAAGAGTAAAATTCCATCTCAAAAAAAAAAAAAATTGGAAAAGATTTACATTAACAGATTTTCAAGCAGTTGAAATAACTACTATTGGTATTGATTCCTTCAAATTTCAGAAAATGATAGAATCTTGGATTTGGAAGTGTAGTTTAAATCAGAGGTCCACAACCCCAGTCCAGGGATCAGTACTGACCTGTGGCTTATTAGGACCAGGTGAGCAGCAGGTGAGCTAGTGAAGTTGTGTCTGTATCTACAGCTGCTCCCCATCACTCGCATTCCCACCCGAGCTCCACCTCCTGAGCCATGGCATTATGTTCTCATAGGAGCGTGAACTCTATTGTGAACTGTGCATGTGAGGGATCTAGGTTGTGCACTCCGTATGAGAATGTAATGCCTAATTATCTATCACTGTTTCCCATCACCCCGAGCTGGGACTGTCTAGTTGCAGGAAAATAAGCTCAGGGATCCCAGTGATTCTACATTATGGTGAGTTGTATAATTATTTCATTATATATTACAATGCAATAATAATAGAAATAAGGTGCACAATAAATGTAATAGGCTTGAATCATCTTGAAACCATCCTCTCAACCCTGGTCCATGGAAAAAGAGTCCTCCATGAAACCAAGTCCCTGGTGCCAAAAGTTTGGGAATCCCTGGTTTAAATAATCTCTTCTAATCCATGTAATTGAAAAAGTATATAACATGTGTCCTATAGGGGGAGATTATGTGACTCATCCTAAATCACAAAGTATTTCATTAGTACCCACCAATTATGTAGTTGCAAATACAGAAATGGCTAGAGGTAGAAGCAAGGTATTAGAAGCTCATCAAACAGCACATAGAACACGCTCTCATGTGACAGATTTCCTGACAGCTATGATATTTGTTAAGGAAACTCTTCTGGTAACTTCAAACAGTGAATTTGAAGTTAGTCAAACATCCCATTCAAAAAAACAATATAAATGTGAATAATTTCCCTGGAGAATAGGACACAGAAGAGAAATTCACTTTTGCCTGCAATTCTTAATATTAGAGTGATGCATAGTCCATTCATAAGGAATATTTCATTTATTAACTTATGTCCCTTGATATTATGTCATTCTTTCAGCAGATAGGACTCATTGCCGAGATAATTCTAAAATAAAAATCATTATGAACTTATTAATTAATTACCGTTGGAATTAAAGAGCTTCATTATCCCTAATTTAGGTTCGTTTCACGTAAGTTTCTTATTGTTTTTACAGACACATTTAAAATTGAAACTTAGATAACTGGATTTCCAGTTTTTTATTACATTCAATTCAAAGAACACTCAGTTTGTGATATTTTGTTTAAATGGCAAATCTTGAATTGATTTCAATAAATAACTTCATTCATTATTAGAGCTTATTCTGTTCTCATCTCCTTTTTGTCAGTTTGATGTCATTCTTTTCCTTATCTATTTTGAGGTTCTATAGGAGTTATTCAATTTAGCATCTAGTATTAATCAATATTTTCTCTATCAAACATCCCCATCCAAACTTGAATGTTTTACCTACCAGGTTTGTTTCTTATATTCTCTTTGAAGGGAACTCTTATTTTTACTTCTGCAATACCAGAGGAAAAAAAATTATTCCTTTCTCTTATTTGCTATTATTTGAAATATATTTATTCATTTCATTAGCAAACATTTATTGAGCAACCAATATCTTGACACAGGTAGAAATATGAACCTATATTTTTATGTGCTTTATTTATTCAGGTTTGCAGGATTTCAGAGTTCAACTACAAATATGGAAGAATGAAATAAAAGGATACAGACATATGTCATAATACCTAGCAAGATCTGGCCTTTGGTGGGTGCTAAGGAATCATTTTTCACCACTCTTTCTTGCTTTCTTCAGCCTTGTTTCTTGACACCTCCAAGGTTTAAATTTATCTGCACAGAGTCCTTCTCTGCAGATTCTGTAAGAGCATTCACCTCCATCATTCTCTCTCCCTTTTTCTGATTTGCTTTTTCTCAGAGTACAGATCACTACTTGACATTATATTATATTATATATTTATTTCTTCTTCCTTTCTACAATGTTAGGCTTACAAAGTAGAAAATTTCCCTCCTGTGTTTATTTCTGTATCACCACTGACTGCTCTTACTCTGTCACCCAGGCTGGAGTGCAGTGGCACAATCATGGCTCACTACAGCCTCCACCTCCTGGGGCTCAAGTGATCCTCCCCTCTCTGCCTCCCAAGTAGCTGGGACTACAGGCACACACCACCACAATTGGCTAATATTTTTGTATTTTTTTAGAGACTGGTTTTTGCCATATTGTCCATGCTGATCTTAAACTCCTGGCTTAGGAAATCCACTCACTTTGGCCTCCCAAAATGCTGAGATGACAGGCGTGAGTCAATGTGCCTGGCCAAAACAATGATAAATTGTTGTTGATTAAATGAAAGAAAGGATACTGTTTTCTATTCCAGTCAATAGGTCAGGAAAAACCTTATATTTAAGATAAGGAAAATAAAGAGTTAGACAAATAATGAGGCAAACCAAGAAAAACAAGGATGTAGAGGGCATACACTTTTTAAAAAACTTCAGCATAAAATAATCGTTCTAACTAAATATTTTCTGCATCATCAATCCTAAAATTTTAGAGTCATCAGTAACATGGGACTACGTTGAGAAAGGTACAACTTGGAAATTCACAAGTAATACAAGTTCATAACTGCTTTTCCACAACTGCAAAGTTCAAAAAGGCATGTAAACCTGGAGTCTGTGGTTATTTGTTTATGTGACACAAAAACTCATTTGGAAGGCCTAGCATGAACACTTTATACATTTTACTTCAGAAGTTAACGTGTTTAGTTATGTGATGCTGGGTGAAGGGAGGTGTTTCATTATGTATGATTAAAAATTTTTTCCTAAATTTGGAGAAAATTCTGAATTCTGAAATTTGGTTTTTAAAATATCAAATAAAAGATTGTGTGCTCGTATAAGGTTAAAACACAAAATTAAAATATTGATCTATTGTTTAATATACAATTATAAAGAAAACTAAAAATGTTGGAACTCTGACATATAGGTAAAATATATTAGGATCATTTAAAGTAAAGGATAAAATCATTATAGCACACAATGGAAATTGAAAGTTAATAGGGAAGGAATTTTAACATATAGTATATGTAAATGGAAATTGTCTTGTAAATGTGTAAAAAAGATTCAACTTTACTAATAATTAAAATTAAAGTAAGATGACGTATTTTACCTTTCAACTATCATGTTAATACACATTTTATATAAGGAAAAACTACTAAAAAATTGACAATTAGTTACCATTACGAATAGTTTCTAAGAGTTTTTAGTTAGTGTTTTATAGTCATATAATTTTGAACTTAAAGGGATCTTGGATATAATGTCATTTGACAGCCTTAATTTATTATATGTAATGCATTATTTATACATAATGATTAATGTTTAATTATTAATAATAATTAATTGCATAATAATTTATCCTCCTCAAACATCTTTATCTAGAGCCTACTTAGTGTCAGGGGTTAGTTTAAATAGATTTGAAGATTCAAAGGCCAGACAGGTTCTTGAATTACTTGATCCGAAACACAGAGTTAGATAGAAACCATCTATAAGATAGAAGCCAATAATAAGATAATTATAAGTATACAACAAAGGTTACAAAGAAAATGAACAAGAAATTGAGGTAACCAATAATGGTGGTCAACAAAGTCCTTCTCTGAGGAGATGATATTTAAGATAATTAGTTTAAAATCCAAAATCAAGAAGCAGTTTTACAGTGTGATCTGCCACTTAGCAGTTAAATCAAGTTACAAACTCAGTTCCTTGATTCAAATTAATTTATATTTAAAATAACTTTTATTTTCATTTTGTAGTTTAAAAAGTTCAGAGTGGATAATATCAGGATACCCGATGTACTATAATGTTGCTACTAATTCAACTGAAATCAATATTAAAGTATAAAGATTCAGGGAAATAAACTCTCATCTAATTTTAATTCATTTCTTTTGTGAGTAAATAGAGATTTTAGTAAGTCTGCATAGTGCTATAAGTAATGCAGCTTCTTAGGTGTTTCAGCGCCATGACTAAAAGAGTTTGATGACATATTTGACCAAATGAAAATCTCTTCGGCAATCTTAAAACGTTTAGTCCTTCTTTCAGTTTAGGCTACCTTTTTTTTTTTTCCTTTTTGGATTTCAAATAATACGTTACCAGCATCCTTAATATTAGAAAATCTCTTGATATAAAGTTCAAAATGCTAAAATATTTGGTGCCATTATCTTGAAACCAGAAATATATGTCTTTCATTTGGGTTTTCTATAGCCATTTTCTTTTTTTAAAAAAACAAAAAACTTCAAAGAAATTAAGAAGGAAAAGATTATGAAAAGAATATATCCATTGTCATGTATTTCTCTTTATTTCTCTTCTTGAATAATACTCTCTCTGTACTCCTTTTGCCTTCTCTTTCCTTGTACCAATTAGATCAGAGGCAATTCAATAGGATGTCTTTAAGCCAGGCAGGTTAGGTTAAAAAAAAAAAATCATTCTCTTCTTATAGCAGCTCTGCATCCTGTACAGTTTGTATTCTCACCATAAATTCCCAAGGGTGAGCTTCCATCATGCCCATGATGACCATTAACCCACTTGGTGTAGAGTAATTTAGAGAGAAATCAGAAAGCTAACAAAAGATTGGATGAAGTACAAAAGTTCCTTTCATCTTATCATGAAAATAGTACCCTCAGGAAATTTGAAGCCATGCATTAAGCCAGCATTGTCTACATTTATAGCATACCTTCTTATTTTCTCAAAGGGCACATCAGTTATTTTAATTTTTTTTTTCAAAGGAGAAGAGAAACGAAGGCTGGAGAATAAGTTTTGGAATATGAATAGCAATAACAAAATAAAATAATACGTATTTAAGATGACTTAGTGCTTGCTCATATAAATTTTATATAACAATAACGGATGACTGATTTTTTTCCTTATGAGTGCTACACTCCCAGAGTGGGATTATTGCTTCATTAAAACATTAGAAATTTGTTAAATCCCATATAGAATGATAACATAACCAAAAGTATCTCAGTGCTGTAAAGAAGTGGAGGGTAACATTTCTATGATTTATTCTTAGAAATAGGTAATGCACTGAGATGCATCATGCATACATCTATTATAGAGGTGGAATTACTCCACATAGAAGAATAAAGAACATTTTGAAGAGGAGTGTAATTCTTACCAAACTTGATGGTTACATGGCTAGAGTTAAGATTTGGGTGAGGTTTCCATGATCAACTCTATTTTTTTTTGGAGCTTCTATCTCAGCTCTACAAGAAATTTAGAAGAAAACATTATATCTAGAAAACTTCATGAAGGGTATTAATTAAATCTAAAGTGATTCCCAAGTAGAAATGAATCCATATTTCAATTCCATTTGTGTATGAAAAGGTAGGCCAGACCAAAAATTGTGACTCTGATTCCAAAACTAAACAGATTGATGATTCCTGCTCAGCCTATGGTTGCTTTCTAGTTAGTTTACTAGTAGACTGGGAAACAGAGTAAAGGATGTAGTCAGGAAAATAACTGTTGTGACTTGGTACAGCTTCTCAGAACTTCTTTATGGACCAATGCACTGAAGTTTGGAGATCAGTGCAATCCAAGCAGAGTGAAACAACTTCCAGGCCAGAAGAATTCAGAGGCAAATAGGTAGCGGGGTGGGATGGGACTGAAGCTTCCATCTTCTAACACTGTACTCTCCAGTACAGTAGCTTCTAGCCACAAGCCACATGTGGCCAATTAATTTCAATTAGATTAAGATTAAATATAATTAAAGATTCAGTTCCTCAGTTTCACTAGCTGAATTTTAAATGCTCAATAACTATGAGAGGCTAGTAGCTACCACTTGGATAGCACAGATAGAACATTTCCGTCATTCCAGGAAGTTCTATTGGATAGCACTGATCTAACACATGAAGCAGTTATCGCTATGCAATGGCAACTTGTTACTGTGTTCTTTTTCTTATTGAGTCATTACGTCTTCAGTAGGTCTGGCCATTTCCTACGGTGGAGTACTGTGAAACTATAATACCAAAGAATATATTTATGAATATTGTTTAGATTTTTTGTGGACAGCACATACGTTTCTGTTCCTCATGAATTAGAAGGCAAAGTAATTCTTCTAATGATCCAGAATAATAAAAATTGTAAAGGATATGAGAGAGTGGCAAAGGTTAAAAGGAGTCAGCAAGGAGAGTGAGAAGGGGACTACCCAAAAAAATTTAGAAAAAAATTCTGAGTACCACAGTGGTTCAAGCACACGGATATAAATCACTTATTTTATATAAATTGGCTCAATTTCTATTAGAAAATTCCCATGTTTTAAGGGATATTACACTCTGATTGATATAAGCCTTTCCACCATAGAGTTTCTTCAAAAATAAATTTTGCTTCCTTTACAGATTCATACATTTGAAGGGATATTTGAATTATGTTAACAAATGCAGAGAGATAAGATTATAAAGGACATTAAATATGCAGATTGTGATAGAGTAAGTAATGACTCCTCCAAAGATGCTCACACTCTAATTATTAGACCCTGTGAAAATGTTACAATATGTTGCTAAAGGGATTTTTGCTGATGTAATCAATATTACAGACCTAAAATAAGGATTTATCATGGGTTATCTGGATGGTCCTACTTTAATCAAGTTCTTAAAAGCAGAGGCGTTTCTCCAATTGGAGAAAGGAGAGCTGCAACAGAAAAGATGAGAAGAAGAGATGAGGCAGAAGTGGTCAGAAAGATGAGAAGTGTCACAAGGACTTGATTCACCATTGTGGTTATGAAGAAGAAAGGGGACCACGAGCCAAAAATTGAGGTTGGCCTCGGTTATAGAAGCAGAGAACACCTGGCCAATATTCAGCAAGGAAACAAGCTGGGCCGTATAAGCAAACAGAGCTAGTCTCTGTCGACAACTTGAATAAGCCTGGAAGTGGATTCTTCCACAGAGCCTCCAGATAAGAGCTTAAATTGGCCAATATATTGATTTTAGCTTGCTGAGACCATGAACAGTGTACCCAGACAAGCTTAATGGACTTCTCACCTTGAGAACTATGTGATAATTACTGGATACTGTTTTTTGTTTGTTTTGGAGATGGAGTCTCCCTCTGTCGCCAGGCTGGAGTGCAGTGATGCAATCTTGGCTCACTGCAACCTCCGCCTTCCAGATTCAGGCGATTCTCATGCCTCAGCCTCCCGAGTAGCTGGGACTACAGGCAGCATGCCACCACACCCGGCTAGTTTTTTGTATTTTTGGTAGAGACAGGGTTTCACCATGTTGGCCAGGCTGGTCTTGAACTCCTGACCTCATTTGATCCACCTGCCTCGGCCTCCCAAAGTTCTGGGATTATAGGTGTGAACACTTTAAGCTGCTAAGTTTGTAGTAATCTCTAATGGCAGCAACAAAAATCTAATAGAAGTTTACATATGAAAGCACACTTGTCCACTGAACTTATTTTCCATGAGTCCTCTCAAGTATGACAATCTGCCCAATTCATTAAAAGTAAGTCTGTAGAATCATCCTGTTTTTAGTTGTCCATCTTCTTATTTGGAAACCCCTCATCTTTCATAACTACTTTATGTTCTCATAACTTGAAGGACTTAATACTTCTATTTCATTTCTTGTCCACACATAACCTTCCTCACAAACATTAGTGAACAAGTTGAGTTTTCCTAATATTTTACAGGGGAATGTGGCTTTCGCACAATCCCCATAAGAGTATACCCTTAATCAATTCCCTCTCTTCATGTACCCACCCACCAGACTGTCTACAGCCACAATGGCAACCTAAATTCTCCTTCTTTGACTTTCAACACCCCCCTCTCCCTTCCTGGTTCCAGGGCTCCCTGATTTTATATCTTTCCACAGTTCTCTCTGCCTCTCCTTCTTTCTAGCTTGGAGCTATTTATCTGCTTTTTATTTTTAGAATCGCATATTGCAAGAGATACTAAAGAACAAGACACTGAAAAGCTGAGAATTTTCATTTGTGGTCCTCATATGTCCTTGTTTTCCATAGCTTTTTCTTCCCATCCCCACTTGTACATGACTTTAACCTCTAGCTGCTCCTCTCTTCCCCGCTTGATAAAACTCAAATTGGCAAAAAAAAATTGGCTGTACATACACAAGCACAATTCCTTGTTTCCTGAATCTTACTTAACCTCCTCTTGCTAAAGCCCCATAAAATAATTCTGTTTTTCTTCACATTCCCTTGGGAATCTTCTCATACCTGAATTTAGTTTTCTTAGAGTACCAGGTTCTACATGTATGAGCCCCAAGAAGGTCCCACAAACCTCCCATGCCTTAACAACTTAGATTAGTCCTGAGAATGGAAGTAAAAGCTATGGGGAGCAGGTATAAGGTAAAGCATTGTTTAGTAGTGTCTGCATAACGTTCCTCGGAGCCCTTACAGATTAGTTTGCCTCTGTGCTGGTTGATGCAAAATACGTTAATAGGAACCTTGAAAGCAGTAAGTCTAAAAGAAGCAGAAGTGATGTTTATGTCTGCTCTGGGTTTCTACTGAGAGGAATTTCTTATTAAATTTGGTGTCTGTGTATGTTGCAGAGAGTGGCATTTCTACAGTATGGCTGCCTTTTTTTTTCTTTTTTTTTTTTTTTAATCTGCCCACATATATCTCTTATAATTCTGACTTTTTTCACTTCTGGAAAGACACCTGGGAAATAACACAGCTCTCTACTTGGCATAACAAATTGACTTAGAATAAGCCTTAGGTCAGATCTGTGTAACATTTTAGCACAGCCATATGAGCAATTTTAATGATGTGGGATGCTTGTTGAATAATTGAATTAGCCATAGCAATTAATATTAAGAATCTTGGACCAAATTGAGAGGGTGTGTAACAGTCTTTTCTGATTTAGTGGCCAGATATAGATCTGACATTTATCATAATGATTTTCATGTAGTGTCCTCTACCTCTCAGCTCTGTCTTACTGCATTTGACTTGATAATGCCACTACCTGTTCCAAGTTATCAGTGTGTGAATATATAACTTGTTATTCAAAGTGGGATTCTTTTGCAAATAAAAGGAGGCACTATTCATAATTAGGTTGAACAACAAGCATAAATCAGAGTGATACCAGCAACACCAGAATGTATGATGATCTGCCTGCCTACACATTCATTCAAGAATCATGACCAAAACCCTCTAGTTGACTAGTTTAATAGGCAGAAACTCCAAGACTGATTTTAACAACTGCAAATGTAATGTCATTAATATGAATTAAAAATAAACTCCTTGCTAGAATATGATAAGTAGGAGGGAGACAAATCCAAGTACAGATACAATATCAAAAGCTCATCTTGCTTTAAGAATATGATTGAAGGATAAACCAATTGGTTGTTGGTGGTAGTTCAGATAAGAAATTTGTGTTGGGTAGGAGTCTCTGCCAGTCAATGATATTTATCTTAAGTGAACGAAACATAAAATGAATGAGGACTGTAGGTATAGTGGTGTAGCAATAAACAATTTTGGAAGATTTTGTATATTTCTCAAAAGAAAAGAAATATATAGATAACATTTAAGCATGCAACATTTAAGTATGTCAGATGATCAGAAACCACTATAACATTTTAAACAATATGAAAAAAATAAAAAATAAATGTAGCCTTGGCACCAATAAAAGACTGAAGATAAAGGTAGGTGATGTCCACTCCATTTTTTTACTCATCAAAGCATAGCTGGAACAACTGTTTCTATAAGAATACTAAAACAGACTTGACAGGTTCCTTAGTTTCCTCTTTTATTTCTATGTTTGCTTCTTTAAAAAAAAAAAAATTACTATCTACCTCTCCAATCCCATAAACTTTGACTATCCAGAAAAATTGCAAGCATTGCAAAAATAGTTCTTAGAAAATACTGATCTGTTGGTTGTTGGGACCTCAAGCAAGGGGCATGATAACAGGAACAAATCTCAACTTTGAATTTCAGTTTAAATTAAAAATTGCTGCTTAAGCCAGACCTGCAAGGACACGTGCACATTTCTGATCCCTCAGAACCCTGACCCTGCTTCAGTTGGGGAGTCATCTGGTTTTTAGAAGTTCCCTAATGCACATTAGCTTAACAAAGAACTTAACTTCTCTTAATGAATTGCTAAAATCATTTCCTTCTGACAGTTCTATGTTTTAAAACAGAATGCTGACAAGGTAGTCTGTCTAGAGTTAAAAAGCTCAGATGGTATAACAACTACTTCGAGGAATGCTAGAAAAAACAAATGTCAATCTTTAGATGAGAAGATTTGTTAAAAAGGAGAGATGTGATTTGTTTATTACTGTAAGGATTGCAGACAATCAAGAGAAACACTATAGGATAAATACACGATAACTATAAAACTGATGGAATATAGAAACTTATTTGCAAAGTTGTGAATTTCCAATTTTTGTGAATGTCCAGAAAGATGTTGGCCAACTAGCTTTCAAATATGCTATTTAATTGTTAGATTAGGTAAGAGATAATCTTTGAATAACCACCTATATTCAAATTTCTCCAGTTATGTTCTTCTCATGTGATGAATTCTGGACATTTTTTAAAAATAAGGGCTTACCACTTATTTTCTTTGAAAATTTTAACAGAATTTTTTGTTAAAGAGTATTTGTTTTTTAAAGTGTTTTTTTAACATTTGCATATATATAATTTTGGGGAAAATGATTCTATCCAGGAAATTTCTCTATTTACTTCTAAGTACATTTCAAAATGAGATACATACTCACAACTATATTCATCCTCAGGAAATAATTTATGAATGAATTTTTTTTAAATTTATTTATTATTATTATACTTTAAGTTGTAGGGTACATGTGCATAACGTGCAGGTTTGTTACATAAGTATACTTGTGCCATGTTGGTGTGCTGCACCCATCAACTCGTCATTTACATCAGGTATAACTCCCAATGCAATCCGTCCCCTCTCCCCCCTCCCCATGATAGGCCCCGGTGTGTGATGTTCCCCTTCCTGAGTCCAAGTGATCTCATTGTTCAGTTCCCACCTATGAGTGAGAACATGCGGTGTTTGGTTTTCTGTTCTTGCGATAGTTTGCTGAGAATGATGGTTTCCAGCTGCATCCATATCCCTACAAAGGACACGAACTCATCCTTTTTTATGGCTGCGTAGTATTCCATGGTGTATATGTGCCACATTTTCTTAATCCAATCTGTCACTGATGGACATTTGGGTTGATTCCAAGTCTTTGCTATTGTGAATAGTGCTGCAATAAACATACGTGTGCATGTGTCTTTATAGCAGCATAATTTATAATCCTTTGGGTATATACCCAGTAATGGGATGGCTGGGTCATATGGTACATCTAGTTCTAGATCCTTGAGGAATCGCCATACTGTTTTCCATAATGGTTGAACTAGTTTACAATCCCACCAACAGTGTAAAAGTGTTCCTATTTCTCCACATCCTCTCCAGCACCTGTTGTTTCCTGACTTTTTAATGATCGCCATTATGAATGAATATTACTTGAGGCACACAGGGAGTGGTGACTCTGCAAGACATTTTCCATAAAATATATGTATATTTTTCTTGTTTTATGAAAGATGACAAAAAAAATTTTAGAGCTCTATAATGTTAAAAATATATACAAACATTTTTTCTCAGGGGACACTGATGACAAAATTTGGTTAAAACCCACACTAATTCTCAATTCTGAAATAAATATTTTCTCTCGTTTCAAGCTAGGTGGTAGTCTTCTCTCTACGGACATTTTACTTAGTAAGAAATAATTATGGTGGATAAAACACATTTACCAAGAATATTTGTGTACAGTCATGCATCACTTAATGCCAGGGGATACATTCTTAGAAACGTGTTGGGGTTGGCGATTTCCTCATTGTGTTAACATTATACAGTGTACCTTCGCAAACCCACTACACAGCTCAGCTATATGGTATAGCTTCTTGATTTTAGGCTACAAACCTGTGCAGCATGTTACTGCATTGAATACTGGGGACAATTGTAACACAATGGTATTTGTGTAATTTTTCATATAAAAACATGGAAAAGATACAGTAAAAATGTGCTATACAAGATTTTAAAAAAGATATTTTTCTGGCAGGACATGGCAGCTCATACCTGTAATCCCAGCAATTTGGGAGGCCGAGGTGAGAGGATGGTTTGAGCCCAGGAGTTAGAGGCCAGCCTGGGCAAAATAGGAGGACTTTGTGTCTACCAAAATTTTTTTAAATTAGCCAGATGCGGTGGTGCACACCTGTGGTCCCACCTACTCAGGAGGCGGAAGTGGGGGGATCGCTGTAGCCTGGGAGGTCAAGGCTGCAGTGAGACATGATCATGCCACTGCACTCCAGCTTGGGTGACAGAGCAAGATCCTGTCTGAAAAAAAAATCCGATACACACACACACACACACTTTTTTTTCTTTCTTCAATAATCAATTAACCTTAGGTTACTGTAATTTTTTTTTTACTGCATAAACTTTTGAATTTTCTAACTTTTTGACTCTTTTGTAATAAAAGCCTAAAACACAACACACAGGTTTCTATTGTACAATTGTACAAAATATTTTATTTCATTATACCCGTATTGCATAAATGTTTTGTTTATATTTATTTATTTATAAACCTTATTGTTAAAACTAAGACACAAGCATTCCCATTAGCCTAGGCCTACACAGGGTCAGGATCATCAATATCACGGTCTTCCTACTTCCACATCTTGTCACACTGAAAGGTTTTTGGGGCAATAACACACATGGAGCTGTCATCTCCTGTGATAACAATGCCTTCTTCTGAAATATCTTCTGAAGAACTTGCCTAAGACTTTTTAATGGTTAACAATTATTTCTAAGAAGTAGAAAGAGTACACTCTAAAATAACATAAG
>NW_012103277.1:1984277-2027307 GCF_000951045.1 Mandrillus leucophaeus | reverse complement strand
TATACCCAGTAATGGGATGCTGGGTCAAATGGTATTTCTAGTTCTAGATCCTTGAGGAATCGCCACACTGTCTTCCACAATGGTTGAACTAGTTTACAATCCCACCAACAGTGTAAAAGTGTTCCTATTTCTCTGCATCTTCTCCGGCACCTGTTGTTTCCTGATAAACTTTCTTAATTTTGACTAAAATCATCTGTACTTGCCAGATTTTCTTTTAAAAAAATATTCTGAAAATACGCAATGTTAAATCTACACAGCAGTCCTTTATGTCCAGCAACTATTTTGTTAAGGTTCTGTAATTCTCCATTCATTTAAAAAGAGAAGAGCATTGTTTTATGTCACTATTGTTACTTAATTGTGCCTTTTGAGTACTTCATTTGGATAATCTAGTTTATAATATTTAACTTAATAGATATTTTTAAATAATTCCTTATAGTTTAATAGATATCTTTGTTTGCAACTACTGTATACTGGGTTAAAGAGAGCGCTGGGTTCAGAATCAATTTATTTAAGTGTAAATACTCTGTCAACAATAATGGTACTCTTATATATAAAACCTAAGTAAACAGTCCTGGCCTTGATTGCTAAATACAATAAGAAAATCAATTCCAATATGCATCATGTTTTAATGAACTTATTATTAAACAACATTATCAATGTTCATTTTTCATGTTCTATGGAGTGGTACTAGAATATAAGATTTCTGTCTCCAAAATTTAAAGAACTGGATCATTTGAAAAGAGTTTGACTATATCACTTTATCTCCTCCTTTGACAATTTGCATTTGCCATTTGATGTAGTTACTTTTCCATTTCCTTGCACTTTTAGCACTAATGCTTTTACAGAGGAAAAAACACAATTGCAGTTATTTTTAGTGGATGTCTTAGTCCATTTTGTCCTGCTATAACAGAATACCTAAGACTAGGGCATTTAAAAAAGAAAAATTATTTTCTATTACAGTTCTGGAGTCTGGGAAGTTGAAGATCAAGACCCTGCATTTTGTAAGGGCCTTCTTGCTGCATTCTCACATGACAGACAGTGGAAAGTTGAAAGGCAAAAATGGGACAAATGTTGTTGTTCTCACATGCAAAAGAATGAAAAATAGTGAAATGACTCCCGAAAGCTCTTTTAATAAAGAGATTAATTTATTCATGAAAGCAAAGCTCTCATGATCTGAACATTTTCCAAAAAACCTCAGCTCTTAGGACTATTGCACTGGGGGTTAAGTTTCCAACATATGAATTTTACAGAGGACACATTCAAACCATAGCAGTTGCGTTTCAAAATTACTTTTTAAAAATTTTGCTTTAAAGGGCAGGAGTGCACTGATCTAGTCTTTATCCAATCAGAGAGTTTCTAGTTTTTGTGTTCCAAATGACATTTTCTGGTTTTTATTCTTCATTTTGTAGTTTAAAAGTTTACACTTATTTAACATACTGCAAATGTTATAACCCATACACTTCTGTGCAACATTTTTCCTGTCTTGTAAACACCATATAATTGTGAAAATTGGAAATATTTTCAGCTGTTACGTAATGAAACTCTATTATCCATCTGTATTTCATATGAATTGAGTAAATAAACCATTTTTATATAAAAAGGAAAATTATCTGAATATACATGCTATTTATGTGACTTTTTATTATGTGCATGTAGTTAAATCATGTAACCGTGAGAATACATAAATTTGGAAAAAATAATTTATATTTATCTCAATGATAATTGTCGAAATATTTTACAAATTCTGGAGGTACATGTAGTTTCCAAAAAAATTCTGTTATATATTTCTCTTTTAATCCAGTTCATGCCATTTCTTATTCTTCTAGGAATTTTTTCAATCTGTATATTTATTTTGCATATGTAAGAATTTTGCAATGATATATTACTAAAGCATGTTTTCTGACAGTGCAAGGAAAGCGTGATGTTTGACCATTATCAACTGTGTTCTGAGGATCAATTTAGATTTAGGGTAGCGCTGTAGCAGATAAACAAATGTCGTTCTTATCACGGACTTTATTAACAGAACTATTCTACAGGTTTGTCTCTAGCACATTTGGATCCTTCTTTAATCAGCAAAACAAAATATCAATACTCCAGTCATTTGTCAAATAATTCAATATTGGACTGACTTTGAATCATTACTTGCCAAAGGCTTAACTGAGTCACTTGATATTTAACTCTGTCACACAAGCTAACTACACATTTCATTACATTCTGTACTGTCTGAAAGAAGTGAGTAATGTAAAGGCAACACTTGGTTTCAGTTGCATGAGAAATGCTTTCATCATCACCACTCTCTAATACAAATACTAGTCAGACTAAGTCAAGGTCACTCCAGGGGAAAAACAAAGTAGGAAGGAGAGGTATTCTGTGCTTTGCAATTATCTGATTTACTTTCAAAACATGTTTTTGAGTTAGGTATTAGTATTTTCATTTTACAAAAGAGGAAATTAAGACTCTTGAGATATTAAAAATAGTACACACATCACATGAGTTATAATAGAATGAGTGCCCCAAAATATGCATATACCACAATCTCCAGAGTTTTGCAGATATAATTTCGATTATATACCTCCAGAGATGAAGATTATACTCAATTTGGCTGATGAAAACAATCTAATGTGGTGAACTCTGAAAAGAGGAAACCATTCTCTCTGGCTGAAGTCAGGAGAGATGAAATATAGGACGAGTCAAATAGATTTGAAGCATGTATCACTATATCATGGCACTCGTATGTGCTTTATTGGCACTTAGCATATTCTCTAACATATTATAATTATTATGTTTCATAATTTTATCTTTCTCTCTGAAATTAAAATGATTTAGTGGAAAAGGGACTACCTTATTCAAAACTTTATGATCTGCAGTATTAAATAAATTTTCAGACAGAGTAGATACAAATTTTTTTGAGTTGCTCTTTTGCAAAGAATCCCCATAATATCTTTTAGAAGGTCCTAAGAAAGCTTTTGCAATAATTTTAAAATGTTATTATCAATTATGTAATAATAATTTCATATTTGTGTATATATACATATATACAAATACATACATGTAGTTTTATATATACACATACACACACAAATATATAAAAAGAGCAAGAGAGACAGAGAAAAATGGAGAGAAATGGAGGGAGACAGAGTGAGACCATGAAGCTTCCAGATCAGAGACACAGTTCATTACTCACAGAGTAGAATCTCATGTCAGGTCCCCATGCTATGAATCCCTACAGGGTGACATGAATGAGAATCACATTTTACCTCGCATGCAGTTAGTTTACACCATAGGAAAGCAAATACAAAATTATGAGACTAACAGCTTACACAAGTGCTTATAAGACATCTGCCCAACCTTCTGAAGAGAAACTTAACACTGGAACATAAACAAAGTCTCCCAGGAGAGGAAGGAAGTATTTATCCTTATTCATTATTATCTTGGAATGGAAGCAAATATCTCTGGAAAGACAAATCTCTAAATCTCTACCTTTGCTGGACTTTGCTATTCAAACATTTTTTTAAATTATTTCTGAAAGGCTTAGACCATGCAGAATCATGATATTCATGAAATATTCATGGAAAGTTCTGTTTCAGTGCACAATCATCCTGAAAATTAGTAAACATGTCCAGTTAGTGCATGCTGAACTAACTAATCAGATCATCATATCTATTTTCTACTCCTGTTTTATTTTTTTTAAGTTCAAGGACTCTTGTCAAATCTCCATATCTAGGTTTAATGTTCAGTTTAGATTTCTTTAGCATACATGTTTTATAGACAGCAATCTCATTATCATGCAATAACTGATATAAAAATTAATTACACTAAATAAGAATTTGTATTACTGCTAGGCTTAAGAAAAAAGCTTCAGAACTACAATGTTGGGAGTTCTGCGGGACTTTCTGCCCTATTCAAGTCCACTGTTGTCTCAGCTACAATTTGGTCCCTATCTGGAAGTGGTATATACTCCAAGTTAAATATTGGCATAAATAACTGTGGGGCAATGGCCAGTCAGGAATTCTAGAGAGTAATTTTAAAACTCTCCCAAGTGGTGGATACCTGTGTTATTGTCATTGATTGTGCAGGGCTCAGGACAGGCAGTGTTAATGATAAACAGTCATCTTCAGAATTTCTGAAGTGGTATTTTTCCCTGCCCTTAAAAATCTCCCTTCTGCCTCCAGGATCCCCAAACCTAATATAAGTTAAGAAATGTAATTCACCCATATCAGTTAGAGCTACCAGAGAAACTGAAATTATATATATAATAAATACTGTATATATTATATATGTATTATAACATAAATATGTGTGTGCACATGCATGTGTGCGTGTGTGTGTATACATATACTGTATAGGAGAGTTAAAAGAAAAACTTTAGCCAAATTTAATTTAAAAGAGTTTAATTGAGCAAAGAACAATTTGCAAATCAGGCAGCCTCCTGAGCCAGAATGGGCTCAGAGACTCCAGTGCAACCACATGGTGGAAATTTATGAACAGAAAAAGGAAAGTGACATACAGAAAACGGAAATGAGGTACAGAAAAACCTACTTTTTTTTTTCCGCCCAGCATTTGTCTTATTTGAACATGGTTTGAACAGTTGGCCACCTGTGATTGACCAAAACTCAATGATTGGCACAAGAGTAGACTACAGTCTGTTTACAACTCCTTTTAGGTTATAGTTCATGATGTACAGAGAAACCTTTAGGCCGAACTTAAAATGGAGGCAGCTTAAGGTTAAGTTTAATTTAACGCAACTATATACATATTTATAAGTGTGTGCATTTATATTCTATATATGCCCAAATATACATACTGTATATGCATATATGTACTAGAGAAAGAGACATCTATTTCAAGGAATTGGATTGCATGATTGTGGGAGCTGGCAAGTCAGAAATTTGCAGGGAAGGCAGTCTTGGCCAGGAGCTGACACCATACTTAGCCTTGAGGCAGAATTACTTCTTCCTCATAGAAATCTGTTTTGTTCTTAAGGCTTGTCAACTGATTCGATGAGGCACACTCACATTATTAAGGATAATCTCCTTTACTTAAAGTCAACTGATTGTAGATCTTAAAACACCTAAACAGTAAGACCCAGGTTAGTGTGTGACTGAAAAACTGAATAGGATAGTCTAGCCAAGTTGGCATCTAAAAGCAATCATACCACCCCAGTTTGTGAATGAAGTCTGGGTAGAAGACCTAATTCACAGTCAATTCATTTTATATATAAATTCTCTATATTGTGATGTTATACTATTTTTGTTGTGATTATATAGTTTATGTTGTTCAAAACAGTGGGAGCAGCTGACCCTGTATGCCTCTTCTGTTTTCGTATGCTTTTTTCTACACCTAGGTCTATGCATATCATCCAAAAAATTATACATCTGCCAAACAAGAAACATAACAGGAGGAGATTTAACTCCATTAAAAAGTGAATGTTCTTTATTATTTATGAATCATATATCCATAAATGCAATTCAATGTACATGACAAAAGGTTACAAATGTATACATACCTAATATTCTTGGAGTATAGTCAAGACGAGTAATGATTAGAAGACTAATCCTTATAATAACTCTATGCTATTTATTTAGACAACATTTTACACTTTTTAGAAACATATTACTTTTCTTTCATTGACAAATAACATACTATTTAAAATGGAAAGTTCGGAATTTTTAGAGTCACTCAAAAGCTTTGAACATGCAAACCTCCTATCAAAAAGCACACAATATTTTTCTAGCATAAATTGTTTCATAGTAATTTCAGGATTTGTATATTTGAAATATAATAGTGAGTAATTTTATTAGCATGTACTCTACTTTTACTTAAAATTGTGAATCATAGTATTTATTTCAGGGAAGAGTTGTTAAAACTCAAATTAATACTCTTTTTTGTATAACTCACAGCCTTCCCTTTTCTTTGTACTGCTAATATTAATAGTTCAAATATAATCTTCCCATTTATCACAGTCTCTTATTCCCTTAATATTATTAATTGTTAGAAGTAATCATCCCCAAAGATTTAGTTAATTTTTCATTTTATAATTTTATCTAAACCCTGACTGTTAACCACAAAATTAAGCATATATCATCTCTCAGAAATAGTCCACAGCATGGTAAGAATGTGCATATTTAAATTGTGATGCAATACTAATCTACGAAAGTTACAATTGGTAATAATCATACAAAAGCCAATGATATATAGAAACCAATTTTATTTTCCTATATTTTATCAAATAAACAATCAAACTTTATCAGAATTTGGAAAAATAATAAAGAATATGTTTCTCGCTTTGGGGGAAAGCACACCAAGGACAATAGATATGAATGAAATTTTAAATATCAATCACCTTATATACAGTTTCATTGTAAAAAAAAAAAAAAGCTTTGAAGCATTGTTCTTCTCACTCTCAAAACAAGATTATATTAAAAATGTTGATATAGTGTTTTTTCAAAAATATCGATGAACTCCTGTCATAACAAAAGAGATCTCCAGTGGCATTTAACTCAGTAAAATAACTAAAAACCTCCTATAGACTGCAATGATAGCGCCTCCTCAGTGGGTGCCTTTTCACCCCTTCTTGAGCTCTGAGAATTCTTCTGTCAAGAAACAAATGACAGACAAACATATACTTGGTTGTTGTAACTGACAACAAATATCTCATTGCCTGTCTTTTTTTTTTTTTAAATTGCTTTTCCTGTTGTAGAAAACAGCACTTGAGAATACAATAGAAAGATAATCTGTCCTGTCATTATAATGTGTTTTAAATTTCTAAAATTATTAATCTATTTGTAAATATCCAGGCAGAATCTAATCCCCTAATTTACATGCTATTCATAGATAAAGTTGGTAAAAGGAGGATAGGATGGGTACAGCCCACAGAATGGAAAGAAGAACGGAGGCTACAAAATCTACCTGATTCCCCTTATGCTTTTCTCTGAATGCCTTTCTTTTTCAAATTCAGAGTACCTGACACAAGTGCCCATTCTGTAATGTAAATTTATAAGTTTAACACTTATTTTCTCTTCTTAAAATCCAGAGAGTTAACAAATTTTTGTCGTGGGTCGTGTTCCCCAGAAGTAAACCTCGAGACAAAGATTCCTATGGAAATAATCTATACAGAATGTACTTTCAGGAGAAACCATAAAAGAGTGTAGGACACAGGACAAGCAAGTTGAAGCAATAGTAGCAAATCAGTAAACATTTGATACAAAAAAGCCACACCAAAATCTAATAATTTTAAAAAGAGGTCATTTATTAGTCTATGATTTCGGGGGTTAGCAATTTGAACTGGGTTCAGCTGAGTGGTTGTTTTGCTGAGCTCCATCAGACTTTAGTTAGCTGCAGTGTAGTTAATCTAGGATGGGCTTACTCACATATCTGACCATTGGTCTTGGCTCCTGGTTTAGGTGCTGGGACCATTTGTCTCCAGCAGATTAGTTTAGCCTTAGTCATGAGGTAATGGTTGTAAGGTCTTCAAGAGGATTGAGAGAGGACAGGCCACAAAGTACAAGCACTGTTGAAGCTTCTGTCTGCATCATGTCTGCTAGTGTCTCCTAGTCAAAGAAAGTTTTGTAACTCCCCAGTTGGTTCACCTTGTCTGCTGGCTAGATAGAGTTGATTTATCAGGAAAGGGAATTATAGTGGAGAAAGAATAATTCACGCAGAGCCGGCTGTGCGGGAGAATTGAAGTTTTATTAGTCCTCAAATCAGTCTCCCCGAGCATTCAGGGATCAGAGTTTTTAATATAATTTGCCAAGCAGGGGCTTGGGAAGTGGGGAGGGCTGATTAGTCAGGTTGGAGATGGAATCATAGGGGGTCGAAGTGAGTTTTTCTTGCCATTTTCTGTTCCTGGATGAGATGGCAGAACTGGCTGAGCCACATTACTGATCTGGGTGGTGTCAGCTGATCTATCGAGTTCAGGATCTGCAAAATATCTCAAGCACTGATCTTAGGTTTTGCAATAGTGATGTTATCCCCAGGACCAATCTGGGAAGGTTCAAACTCTTGGAGCCAGGGGCTACATGACCCCTATACAGGAACTTCTAATCTTGTAGCTAATTTGTTAGTCCTGCAAAGGCAGACTGGTCCCTAGGCCAGGAGGGAGTGTTATCAATTTCATTTCAGAATTAAACCATGAGCTAAATTCCTTCCCAAAGTTCACTCGGCCTATGCCCAGGAATGAACAAAGACAGCTTAAAGGTTATCAGCAAGATGGAGTCAGTTAGGTCTGATTTCTTTCACTGTCATAAATTCCTCAGTTATAATTTTGCAAAGACAGTTTCACTTTCATAGTCAAACCATAGTCAGTGTATGTAGGGATTATCCAAGGGCATAAATAAGGGAGAAGCAAATCATTTTGGGTCATTATTTCAACAATCTACCACAAGCAAAGAGCTACAAAAGGTAGCATTGACCTGAGCCAAAGGGAAATCTTAAATTTAAGTAATATATCAGAGATGTACTGTCCTCATGCAAGTGAACTTGGCTTTCAAATTGATGTACTGGGTAAGCACTGGTCCAGGGTACTCTTGTTATAGTAAGTAGTTTGGCTGACATGAGCACGAATGGAGAGGTACCCACCCTTTACAGGAATGTTAGGCAACCACTAGGTGATGGTCAGGCAGTTGTTAAACTGTCCCTTGAAAATAATAATTTGTTGCAGCCGGTGCTAGGGAAAAGCAGTTTCCCAATAGATAGAAAACATGTGATGAGCAGCTTCTAGATAAGATCTCAGGAGTTGGGCAAGTGGACACAAGCATGAGCAGTAAGAGGCAAAATGGCAGAGTTTAAATGGTATATGACCTTCCTCTAGGAACACTCGACTGGTAAGGGAAAAATGCCACAGATGAGCACGTGCACAACTTCAGTAAACATACTGTGCATGCAGCCCCTCCAAAGTCCTGGCAGGCCACTGGGTATGTGGCAGCCCATAGCAAGGAAAACTCAAGGGAGGAGTGATGCAAGATCCTGGAAGCATGCCAATGTGTAAAATCCTATGTCAAAGGTAAAACCAGGCACTTGCATCTCTCAAGTTGCCTACTTGGCCCTCTTTCAAGTGTACTTTACTTCCTTTCATTCCTACTCTAAAAGTTGCCTCGGTCTCTTCTTATTCTTTACGACCTTCAGATGAGTTCTTTCCTCTGAAGGGGCCAGAAATGAGTTGCTGCAGACTCATAATGATTCACTGCTGCTAACACTATCTCCAGGCACTTGCAGCTATCTTCTAGAATGGACAACATGGGTCCTTAGGTGCTGGCTTTTGTAAGTGAAGGCACACATATGCAGAGTGAGCTATTTGATGAAAGAGGGACGGACTCAAAGAACAACAAGGTATCTGCAGGAATCTGGACTGAGCACCAACATTGTCTGCTACAGTGTCCTCTTGCATTGCTCAAATTCAATGTCTTTGGTTTGAGGATTAGTTGATGTGGAATTTTCATGATGGTGATTTTCCAGGAGAAGTATAACAGTAGAAGAATTATTAGAATGAGTTTCACAAACGGTACTTAGCAAAACTTACGTTAAGCATCTCTTTCCTCTACAACCTAGTCTAGATCACTCTTTCCCACAGCTCTTCTTTCTGCAGGTCCACATGACTTACTTGGTGGTAATGATGGCCCAGGCCTTCATTTTTTAGGAATATGTGCTCTTTATTATCTTGCTTAGGTAGATTGTGGTAATTGCTCATACACAGTTAAAACTGGATATGCCAGTACTAAGAAATGTCCTTGAATTATAAATATATTCTCCCTTTCCCCATTATGTAGCAGCGTACCTACCTTCTCATGAGATTTAGTGTCAATTCTCCCTGCCAGTGTGACAACTCTTTACTTTGCCTATTATTTTCCACAAAATTTAAGTACATACGATAAGGTAGTAGCTGTAGTCTTTGGCTTAGTGGGACCTTTATAGTGTCTCCTGATAAATGTATCTTCTATCTGGAAACTGAGATCTTTAGACAAAAAGAACTATAAGATTGGAAAGCAGACATCATCTATTTCCCCAGCAGGGTCACCGGGAGTGACAATAAGCAGGACCACTTATTACACTCCTTGCCTCCCAGATTTCTATCTGTCATCAATCATTGTCACAGGTCCTATGATGTTTGGTTCAAAGTATGCACCACATCTTGAAAGGCAGAACCTCATTCATACACATGATTGTTTCCAAGCTGATGCCTTTAGCTACACCTTTAAGAGTAAATTTCAATACTCTAAAAGGATGCAGCTTCTGGTGATACTATATGTGATAGTACTAATGCGAATCCATAGTAACGTGTCCATGGTTGCTCTCTTCTGTCTTAAATTGAGCCCTTTTGTCTAAATGATGCTATGTAGAGTCTCTTGTTGGTAAATCAGGCAACCTGTGAGCCCACAGACAATGATTTGACCAAGACTATGTGAGCAAAACTATTATTGAATTTCCTTAGGAAAACCCAAATCCATTAAGTGTTATCAAGAATCTTGTGGGACAGTTTCTCCAGCTGCCACTCTGAACTGGCTGCAAATTAGAGTAATTAAATCTGTCATTATTTTTGAGGCTAGAGAGCCCAGTAGCACAACAGTGTCTCCTACTGTCAGCACCAACTTAGAGAAAATAGCCACTTACTGGGCTGCTCTTTGATGCATTCCTTATCATCTTTGAAAATAAAATGTCCTCTGGCTCTCTTAAGGACCATGATCATCAGGGGAGAAGATATTGGATTTTATGTAACAGAGTCACTCTATAAAGTCTATTTCTGTGAGCCTTAGGAATCCCTTCTCAACATTCTATCAAGGCAAATCTGACATCTCCATTTTATTTAATACATGCCATCATTGTTTCCAAGAGTCACAGAGCCTAATATGCCCCCTCAGCATATTAGGATCTAATCCAGATGCCTATTCCAGTGTATTAAATCCTGAGTCGTGTATTTACTCCCATATAAAATCTCTCCCTTTCTCCCTTACTCAGCTTCACAGTCTTCGTTTACTGAACCAGATCTCTCAAGTTCTGTACTACATATGATTCACAGTTTCTATTGATCATAAAAGCTTTGTTTTATAGCTTCTTTGGAGATTAATTCCTTTCAGATCTTTGTAGGAGCAACATTCAATCGGATCATGCTCAGACTTGATGGCAAGGACACTGTCATCTTCTAGCAAAGGCAAAATAGGCTAACCTTTATGTTTGGTTTCCAGAATGTTAAGAGGAAACTTGAGGTTCAACGTTCTTAAGAAAATACATGAAAATGTCCCTATCTCAAGATTCAGGAGACTTACACAGCGTGCAAATTTAGCCTTCCCTAAGGTTCTTCTATTTTTACATTAGTTCCGGGTTTGGTCTTCAAACAGCTTGCTCTCCGGCTCTGAGATAAAGGTGTTCTGACTTCTATATTGTGCCTTAAATTGCTGAGTGATTGCATTGAATTTGCCAGTTTTTTCCTTCAATAGAATCAGCAAAAATCAATTTCTCACTTTTTTATAATTATTATTCCCCCCATGTATCTCAACTGCTAGAGATATCATGAATCAGTGCATCCTCTTCTATCTGCATTCCATTCTACTTCGCCACAGGTGAAAGTGTTACCAGCACTGTCAGCATGTCAGAGATTATCCATATCACCACAATCAGTCCTTGCTACCATCTAGCCTGTGAGTGATTGCACTTCAGAATCCCATCTTTAGGACCTGCTTTTTAGGATCGCTACTGATTTAAGTCAAGTTTCCCAAGCTGACCTAAGACAAATATTCACATGCAAATGATACATTAAGAAAGTGTTCCCAGGGGATGCTGATTAGTAAGATTGGGGAAGCAGAAGAGAAAGTGAGAGAATGACCAGCAAGGGTGCAATCTCCGGCAAAATTTAACAAGGATTAGCTTCATCCTGAACTCACAGCGGACCCTGAACTGTGAGTATGACTCAGAGTTCCCCACCCCAAGTCAAGGAGATTGGACTTTTTCACTCCTAAATTAGCATTTCCTGCATAGGGGGACATAAACTATGAACACTTCTAGTTCTTTCATGTGTGGAGAAAGTTACCAAGGTAACCCAAGGGCAGACCTCCAAAAAAGAGCTTGCAGTTGATAGCTGTTGAAAGCAAAAGTCAACCAAAGCCTAAGTAAGGAGGGTGATGTTGAGTTGCCTGGTGGGCGAGAAGTTCATAATGTGGTGAAAATGGATTCTCATTCCCTAATAATGTCTTAAAGAATACAAGGTCATTTCCTGTATTCCAAGTGGGAATTTACAGTGCACTTGCTCATAGAAATGATATTTTAACTATTTTAAATAAAAAGGGTCTAGTACAACAATTTCACATTTGCATAACACATTTGAAAAATTTGTAAACTCTTAGGAAGTACAAAATGTTATAATAATGCTCATTAATATTTCTTAATTCATTATGAATGTTTCTGATGGTTGGCACAGTTACACAGCCACATTTTAAAACATTGTTTCTAAGGGAAAATGTGTAGCAAATTCTCAACCAATAATTTAGAAAAGTGTATTAACTCAACCCATTCTATGATATTCTCTTGCTGTCAACAGATAATTTATTCTGCTATTAACCTTCACTGGTTCCAGTCAACTAACTTAAAATTGTTGGTACAACAGATTCTGAAACACTAATACAAAATTATTTTCAATAATCCTTTAAAACATATCTCATATTCTTATATACAAATATCTTTACAAACATTTTAAGAAATTCATAATTTAATTTGAGCACCTTAAAAAAACACTCATTTGATTATTTCCCCCACATTCAATATTCATATTATCAAGAGGGACTACATCAAAATAGCATCACTTTTGCTTTTGTTTTCTATACAAGTTACTTGCTTACATTTTGAGAGACACAAAAACAGTACCACAACAAGACAGACCATGATTGAGAGTGTAGCATAGGAAAAGATCAGGCTTTAAAAATTAAACAGTAAATTGTCCGCACTCTTTGACCATATTTTCTCTTTTGCAAAGTAAAATAATAATAGATATGCCATACCATTGTGTAGAAGAGTTATTGAGTATATCCATATAAAAACATAGTATGATAATTGATGCATATGATATACTCAGCATATGAAAGCTCTTGTTATTGATTAAAGGCCTACACAAACTACTCATCACTCCAAGCTGTAGAAATCTGAGTTCATCATCAACAAAAAAAAGCTCTATTTTCCCAAGATAAATATTGAATGAAGTGCAGGGTCACATTGACAAAGCTTTTCATCTTAACTGTTGAGATGATGAGAAATACACCACCATTTTTTACCACATATCTAGGTGATCATATATCTCAGCAGTATTTAGTTTGCAATAATAAGAAAGAGTTCCCTGTCGAACATTGCCTATGACATATAAAACACTTCCTATTATTCATTCCTCTCGTCCCCTTATCTCTTTCTCTTATCAAAATCTGTATTAGTTTTCTATTGCTGTGTAATAAATTACCACAAACTTAGTAGCTTAATTAGAAATGCCCATTTATTAGCTCACAGTTCTGTAGCACAGATATCTACACACAGTTCCCCTGGGTTTTCTAATCAGAGACTCATACTATGTTCTCATAATCAGTGTGTCCTTGGCCAGACTGCATTCTTGCTGGAAGCTCTAGAAAAGAATCGGCTTACAAGGTTATTGAGGGTGTTAATATTCACAACCTTTATTTTATTATTCATTTCCTTGTAGTTTTAAGGCTGAGTTTCTCATTTCCTTGAAGGTTGTCAGCCAGGGGCCACTTTTAGCAGATAGAAGCTGACTATATTCCTGACACATGACCCCCTCCATATTGAAAATCGGCAACCAAGAATCTCCCTTGTGTTGAATCCCTGCAAATGTTTCTAATAGCTCTGATTTTGGACCATCATTTATATAATGGGATAAGATTATGTGCTATGGGCTTGCTTTCAAGAGATTTGGGAATAGGGTAGATGTATATTATATCAGTTAAAAAATAAGTTTACAGTTGTAGAGTCTTGAACTTGAAGCTGTCTATGTGAGAGTGATTAAGTCTCTGTGACTCCATTTCCTAGGTCTTAAAAATGTGAAAATACTGTTTCATCAAATCTAATAATTAAGTATATGTTTTGCCACTAAGAAAAATAATGATAAAACTATGACATTGCATAAATGTTAAGATACACTCCAAATTTTAAGATATTAAAATATATTTTAAAAATCATTCCATGAATAAGTGAAATAAAGTAGTATCTATTCCATATGGCTAGCCTAAGGCATAATTTACATAATATCTGTAGACTGTTTTCTGTTTTGGGGGCTTAGTATTAAATTTTGTGAAATGTAGCTATTAACTATTTTGTTATGAGCCTGGTTGCTATGTTCTTGGTCTACGACAGATCGTTTTCTCAAGAAGGGAAGGGGAAAACTTCATTTTATCCTCTTTCCCATTTGACAGATACGATTGTGGCTAAGATTTTGAAGTGCAGTAAAGCCATGCTCCTGCCATGATAGAGTAGTAACTAGCCGTGAGAGAAAAAGCATTGATTTGATTGTTGCATTGTAACATTTCCTTCGGCTCTCCAAACTTGCTGCCTCTTTTCTCCTCATCAGAAAAGCATGTGCTTTCTTAATACAGGCTAACAGATAGATGCACTTTCTACAGCTGTGCAGTTGCCTAGTCCTTCTGCCTTATACAGGGAGAGGGCTGTAGAGTCAGGGCAATTGCTTTAAATGATATATCACCTTAAAATGGTACAAATGGCCATGGGAGCTTTATTATCCAGTAACCACAGAGCAGGCTATGAATTCAAGCATAGGCATGTAATATTCAGTAATCTCTCAGATGACCTGAGATAAGTATGTGAAGCCTTGTTTTTAAAAAGCATGCTATAGAACTGGAGGTTTATGGTACTAAAATCATTTGATGCAGAATTATAGTATTAGTTATATAGCTAGATCAATGCTTAATTCCTCATTGTGTGTGTGTATTAATGAGGAATTAAACATTGATCTAGCTATATATCTAATATTATAATTTCTTATCCGATAATTTTAGTGTATGTGTGTGCATGTATGTAACACACATGTTGAATGGCAGATTAAAATAAAAATAATTTAACCTATTTTGCTGCATCTGTGCCTTTACAATTAAAAAATTGAAACTTTTAAATTTATGTTCCACTTATGTGATTCTCATTACATCACACAGATGATATTAAGATAAAATGCAATATTATATTGCACAGAAAAAACAAATTTATTTTAGCTTTTCTTGTTATACTATAATTTCTACAGTATATAATTTTGCTTTCTACCTAAATACGTAGCCATGAGTCTTAAAATAAATGTCCCTATTGTGATTTTAGATGTGTCTTTCCCCCACTGTGGGGGTATTTAGGCAAGTTCTACTCTCATTTTTATCAAAATGACTTGAATTATTTCTTAAAAGTAGGTTCAGACTGATGGCAGGCAGATGGGAGTGCCCGCTTTTATCTATATCTCATTTGGATGTGGAGGATTTCAGGTACAAATCTGTGACTCATCTTATTCAAGAGAAAGATGATTAAACCAGAGTATTATGGTCTTTTCCATTTTACTGAGCACAATTACTGACTCCAGACCTCAGAAAAGAGAGAAAACCTAATTTCCTGGATTTGCACCTCTTTGTGCTGGGCCATTCTGACACTTCGCTGGCAGCATTTGCTTGAGCTCTTTGGATTTCTAAGGCAAACTTTGGTGATGCTTTCGTAAGTGCCACTTATCTTTTTCCCACTCCAGCTTTACTTCTTTTAAAATATTGCATTTTCTTATTTATAATCATGAAGTTTAGCACTGAATCAAATGTTAAAGTGTCCTTTAACATTTTTCACAGATACTGGTTATTATATCATTTTTTTCCTACTGGCTTTCAGTAAGACCCAGAACTACAAAGTAAATTTCACATAACTTTGCATTGAAGCAAAGACAGATTTCTTACTCTTGTTGTTTCTGCTTTGATAACTTTTCTACCAAGAAAGGCAGCCCACTAAATTCACTTCTGGCAAACTTTGGAAACCATACCTACTCAAGTTGTCCTGAAACAAAGAAAGTATTCTGTGTACGATGAGCTCTTTTAAATGAAGTTGATCACAGAAAATAAACCTGACAGGAAAACTTGACAGCAATTACTTTCAGTAAATCAATTACTATTAGAGATCTTACCTGTAGAGCAAGAGCCCTCAACTCCATTAGAAGTGGCTGTTTACACATAGACTGTCATTGATAGGTTATTTCTGCTTTCGATTAGGACTTTTCGTCTTACTCTTAAAATTATATAAATGGTGAAAATACATCACCCCAAATATTAATATAATTTTAGGTAATTTTAAAATAACAGTGGGGATCACTGAATTGAAGTTTATTAAAAATATACCTCCTGCACATTTTACATTTTGAATACCATATATTTTTGACACACACAGAACTAAGAAAATGTACTTTATTTCTGGAGTGTCACAATATTTATCAGCCTACATTTAGGTGGTTTAAAACAAGTAACTCTTACTGAGAAATGATTTTATACATTTAAATCAATTTGGGCTATCAACATGTAATTAACAATTTCAAAATATTCTACTGTTTCTATAAAATTGCTTTTAGATATGATGGACTTAGGAAAAATGTGTTATGTATCCAAAAGCTTCTGGTAAATGTTGGTAATTGCATATATATAGAGATTTTATACAGGGTCCTGTTACGTCGCCCAGGCTGGAGTAAAGTGGCATGATCACAGCTCACTGCAGCCTTGACCCCCCAGGCTCAGCCTACCTCAACCTTCCAATTAGCTGAGACCGTAGATGTATGCCACCACACCTGGATAATTTTTAAATATTTTATAGTGACAGAGTCTCGTTATGTTGCCCAGACTGGTCTCCAGCTCCTTGGCTGAAGTGTTCCGTCTGCCTCCTCAGCCTCCCAAAGTACTGGGATTACAGATGTGAACCATCATGCTCTGCCCTAGATATATAATTTTAATAACAATCTCTGTACTAAGTAAAAATACATCCCTATCAGACTTATTGAAATAATCACCTAAAGCTAATATAAATTTCCTATACTGTACCTAAATATATCTCTAGCTAGAAGAAAAAAAGCAGATTTACATTCTCTATTCATAAACTTTTAAATCATAAATCTTTGGAAGGGTTTACAAAGTACTTTAACGTACATTATCTCATTTGAAATATCTTGAGAATTGTGATTATGTATAAAATGTAACAATCCTGTCATTTGCCCTCATAAATGAGTGAGTGCCTACCGTGTCTCAGACTGTTATAAGCACTAGGGAAAAGCTATGAAAAAGACACTCTTCCTGTTCTAATGAGGCCAACATTGTGGTGACAAATATAAATAATAAACACATACAAACTACAAAGAAACCCAAAAAACAAAATAATGTCAAGATACAGAATTACTTTGTGTCTGCTTTAGATTGCGTGTTCACCAAATGATGCTCTGGGGAGACATTCAATCATAAATCTTAAAATTTAAACAGAAATTTAGATCTTGAAGAACAAATTTTAACAGACAAAAAATAAAAATAAAATAAAAATAAAGATATTTTATAAATAAATTGTTAACATTAGGCCAAAAAATACTAAAATGTTAGAGCTTAAAAAGTCCTTAGAAATCATCCAGTCCATATTCTTTAAGGGGTAGTAACTGAGAAAAGGGAAAAGTGTGCCCAGATCCCAGCTTGGAGCTTGCTAAACCAACAGCCTTCAGAACATTTCTAGCCTGCACACAAATGCCCAGGTGATGTATATCTTCTTCAGGCTACCTAGGCTTTACTCTACTCCTATCTACCTTTTCAGTAACATGTTAGAATATAAAGTTAAGAGAAGTGCCCTTTAATGGATATCCACACTTTTATATTAAACATATAAAAACACAAAAACCCATGCTAATAATAAAGCAGGTTTCTTAAATAATGATAACATTAATCATTTAGGAAACATGCTTTATCTAATATTAGAAATAAATTATTGGCAAATGTTATGGCATATCATATTTCAAGCATATCATATTAAAAGCAGAATTTTTTTTCTTTTTGCTATGTCTTGTTCACAGCTGTTTCTCCAGCACCTAGAACAGTGTCTGGCACTGAGTAATGGTCCATAAATATTTAGATGAAATTATACATGAAATATGGCATAGCATCACATTGCAACAAGGTTGAGGACCATCGCTCCAAACTAAGCCAGAAACTATGTTAGAGACATTTATTTTGTGAACATGTGAAGATTTCTTGGCAAAATAATTATAAAATACATTGATGATTGCCTCCTTGTTTGCCAAATTATTTTTGAAATGATTGAGGTGTTTTCCACGGGGACATTACTTTCAGGAAAAGAATTTTTTATGTTTCTGAATATTTAGCATTTTCTGAACAGTTTACTAGACAGAATCAAAGCATAAGCCTTGGAAGTTACTGAATAGGTAGCGAGAGACCGTCTGGAGAAATGTACATATCCAGAGGTATTTGTTTACATTTCAATCAGGAAAGAAACCCAGATCTACAGACATATTTCAGGGTTTATAAACTCTGAGAAGCTCCTCTTATATTCCCTCTGGAGACATTTACTTGTATTGCAAAGGATAATATGCCAGTATTTGTTTCCCTTCTCTTCCAAAGACGAATTTGTTTATATTAGGAAGCAAAGTTTTCTGTCCCTTTCTCAGGAGTGGAGGAGGAATGGGCAGCTCTATCCTCATAAACTCTCCACTTTAGAGTTTCAGGGTTCCTCTCCTATGGTGTGACCTGCACATATACAAGGCTGTCCATCTAGCTCTAATCACATCTCCCGAGAAGTTGAACATTTAGGGCTAGGAGAATGGATGTAGTTCTTGTCTAAGTAATAATCTTTTTCTGTCCCAGAAGTCTTGCATCTACTTTCAGGATGATATAAATAAATATAGATATTAAAAACTTATCAGCTACTGCATTAGCACCAACAATATAACTGTGTTTGACATACATAAGCAACAATATTTAAGACTCTTTTATAGCTATCTGTCAATGGAATTGAGTATGGGGAGCCTGATCCTCATGCTTTATGCTTCTCCACTTCTGTTTTCCTACCTCCACACACATTTTAAAGGAGAAGGAGCAGAAACCAGACAAATAAGTGGAAGAGAACACTGACATCTCACACACTTGGTAAAAGCAAAATTGCAGGTGATGCACAGTGGAAAGCAGCATGTTTTTTTCAGTCTGGATGCATTTTGAACATCAATAGAAAGACCCAGGGTTTCCAACTTGCACAGGAATTCCTCCAAACAGAGGTGTGGACTGGGTAGTAATGGTGGTTCCCATTGTAATTTATCCATACACTCAGCACAGAAGTACCTCTGTGCTATAGCTATTATAACTGAGAGGTAGTCTCAGTTATAATATTCATGAAGTTAATATTTGGTATAAATCTAAACACTTTTTCTTCATTTCTACTTTCATCTAAAAATACACTATTCAAATTTTGCACAATGACTCACCATAATCTATACCAGAATCCAACTGAAAAATTACCTATGATCTATCATTTTTTTAAAATGAGCAAACCTGAAAACTAAGAATTTTAAAAATTTAAACCATGGTCATAGATAATTTAAAAAATATGAATTATAAGTGAAGCTTCCTTTCCAAAAAAGTGTCTATTTTATAGACATATAATAGATATGTATTTTATATGTGTATAAATATATATACACAAATATATAAATATAAATAATTCTAAATAGAAATATAGGAACAGACTACTTCATCCAGGAGAACTTATTAAAGTGTTAATTACCTAGAAATGAATTTATACATTTAATGAATATCAATTACAATCCCAAAGGAGATTTTTTAATGAGATAAATTGTTTCCAAAGTTACTTTTTTTGTTTTGTTTTGTTTTGAGACAGAGTCTTATTCTGTTGCCCAGGTTGGAGTGCAGTGCCATGATCTTGGGTCACTTCAACCTCTGCCTCCCAGATTCCAGCAATCCTCCTTCCTCAGCCTCCCAAGTATCTGGGAGTACAGGCATGCACCACCACACCTGGCTAATTTTTGTATTTTTAGCAGAGTTGATGCTTTGCCATGTTGGCCATGCTGGCCTCGAACTCCTTACCTCAGGTGATCTGCCTGCTTCAGTCTCCCAAAGTGCTGGGATTACAGGTATGAGCCAATGTGCCCAACCCCAAGGTTACTTTTGGGACTATAAGTGAAAAATGCTCAAATGTAATTTTGTGCAGACTTTGTAGAACTGGTCAAATTAAACACAGATCAGTAAAAGTAGCAAGAACAATTATCTTTTTCTCTCATATGTTCCTTGTCTGTTTGTCAAACATTTGTTCATTTGAGACCTAGTCTCAGAGGGCACAATGATGTCGGGCCCTGGGGACATGCTGGGAAGCAGGACCATCAATTACCACTTCCCTCCTGGAGGTCTTATGATGTGGCAGAGACAGATGTTGACCACATAAATAAATAACAACACAAAAAATGAGAAATTACAAAAGAGATACTTAATGCTTACAGTATGAAGGTTTCAACTATTTTTAAGAAGGTGGTGGTTGCTGAGGAAGTAGTGATTCTACTGAGTCCTGAAATGTTATCAATAACAAAAAAACAGCGTATACTTAGGTGTGAATTGCCTTCCTTATTTTGTTCCCAAATAACTGTAAAAGAAATAGGTTTCACTGTCCTCTTCTCTTCATAGAATTTCTCCAAAAAAATGGGAGCACAATAATAATAATAATAAAATTTTTTCCTATTAAGACTTAGCAGAAAGCAGTCGAAATGAGTTGTAAATGATTTGTTAGGCAATGCTCTAGAAATTAACATTTACTAAACATCAGTGTTTTTATTCTCTTTCAAATCTCTATTTTTTTGTTAGCACATAAAACCCATAATTCATTCATTTAGTCATTCTGTACATATTTATGGTATATGCATTATGATCATGACAGTGTTGATTATCGAACAAAAATGGCAATATTACAGTAGTATTATGCACTTAATATGCTTTGTTTCAATTTACTAAATACCTAGGTGATCTATATAAAACATGAACCTTAAATTTAATTTCAATGAAAATAGATGTAATGAAGCATTGGTCTACTCTTAAAACCTTTAAAGCTTTTATAGATTTTCCTTAAACATGAAAGGTATGTTTCCTATTACTGTACAAAAACAGTTTAACTGCTTATGACCTTTTATAATTTTTTAAGTTAGATTTCTGGTCATCTCTAAGTATAACTAGGCAAAATAAATCATGAAAAACTATACAAGTTGAACCCATGTAGACTTATAGATGTGTTAGAATGGTGTCACGTATTAAGACATCAACCTGACTTCCAAATCGACATTTGTTTTCAATTTAACTTTTTAAATGATTTTTTAACTTTGAAAAAAAAATTATACAAAAATATTTTGGAAAAACATCTGTAAAAGAGAAATCCATCAATAATGTTTAACTGTTACAGGATCTTAGGTGTGTCACTTTTCCAACTGGAAACCTCTGTGGCTGGTGTTGCCTTTTCCTGAATTTTGGAGAACTGGGCTAGTTCTCCCACTTGGCTTGGCAGACTGCAGTCAGCTTGAGCTACCAGCCTGGATCCCATGTCTCCAATGACAACCCAAGTGCATTAGCAAAAGAGTGTGGGGTCTGGCCACTGCGCACAGCCAGACACACTGGCTGTGGCAGGGTGGGTAGCTGCAGGCACCAACATGGTCACTAGGTCCCTGTAAGGCTACAGCTGGACTAGGTGTATCTCAAGCAGCTTCCACAGCTGGCACTGGGGAATGCAGCAACACCCAGAAGCTTGGAGATCCCAGGAACCAGAGAGCCCCAAAGAGGGTGTCACAGCACTGACTCAGGGAGCTCCTAGGTCTGGGCTCCTCAAAGGGTTGAAGCTCTTCTCTCCCTCTCTCTTCTCTCTTTTTCATAGCCCAGTAACCTGGTGAGCAGGTTGCATGGTCCAGCCTGTTTGTGTTATAGCACTTTCAGCCCCACCATTCAGTGGGTCCCAAGGCCTTGTCCCATGTCCAGGAAGAATGAGGACAAGTGGAGGGTGAGCAATGCAAAGAGGTGCTTTATTGAGCCACAGTATGGTTCAGATAATACCCACAGTGGGTAGCTCCTCTCCTCAGACAAGGTGTCCTGACAAGTGTACAGCTGTCAGCAGAAAGGAGACCCACAGTAAGTAGTTCATCTTTGCAGGCAGAGTGTCTCATCATCTCCCAGATTCTGGCTGAGTCCAGGGTTTTTATGGGCTTCAGATAGGAGGAAGTCTGAGCTGATTGGTCCATGGGTGGCCATGCGTGGGCTCAGAAAAAGCACCATAAATTCTTACTCCAATCCATGGCACTGGCAACCCAAGTCCCAGGCCATTTTTGGACTGAAGAGGGTGTTTCACTGGGAACCCAGCCCTTTCTGTCCAGCAGCCTGTCTGTCCCCTGCCATCTGCCACCTATGGTGCCCACAGCTTGCGGGCTGTTCATGCCGAGAGGCACCTGCAGGCTTGCACTGAGCTGCCCTTAGCCACTCCCTGACCTCCCTCCACTGCTTACTGGTGCCCAAAGTCCAGAAAAGGCCAAGGCATCATGGGACTGGTGTGTCACTGCTGTCCCAAGTGTGTGCACACCTGTCCAGTTTGTAGCAGTGCCTAGGCTCGGCCTCAGCTTTGCTCAGAAATTGGAGTGGGCACCAAGAGTGGGGAGAGGCCAGGCAGTGAGAGCAAGCACTTCTGAGCCTGTGCTTCTCTGGGGCAGAGGGGCTTCTTGGTTTCTAAGAGTGTAGAGATCCCTGGGTCTACACAGGGATGTCCAGTTCCACAACCATGGCTGGGAGGCTGAGGCTGTGCCTGGGGAGCCTGAGGCTCCCACCCTATAAACTCAGAAGGGGTGGGACTCTGGCTGGCTCCATGGAGTGCAAAGCTCTGGCTGCATCTCCAGACTGCAGCTAGTGTCTTTGCAGTGGTCGGCAAGACTGGCCGCCACTGCCATCTTAACTATACATTATATGACTCTCTCTCTCCCATCTGCAGTTTTGCTAATAAAGGACCTAGTTTGGGATATTTTCCCTCCCTCCCTCCCTCCATTCCGTCCTTCCTTCCTTCCTTCCTTCCTTCCTTCCTTCCTTCCTTCCTTCCTTCCTTCCTTCCTTCCTTCCTTCCTTCTTTCCTTCCTTCCTTCTTTCATTCCTTCCCTCCCTTCCTCCCTCCCTCCCTCCCTCCCTCCCTCCCTCCTTTTTCCTTCTTCTCTTGCTTTCTTCCCTCCTATCTTCCTTCTTTTTCTCTTTTCTTTCTTTTTGACACTGCCTTGAGTTTACCAGGCCATCTGAATCTAAACACCAGTGTCTTTCTTTATGAACATCCTCTGCCCTCTTTCCTCCCTTTTCTCCTTCTGACACTCAGAATAAATATATGCTAGACATTCTCTATTCTGTCATGTCTTTAAAGCTCTGTTTCATATTACACATTTTTTCCTTTTGTATGTTCATGTTAGCCAGGCCAGGTCTATCAAAGTCATTTTTAGAAAACATGAGCTCATCAAAGAGAAAAAAAAAAAAAGAAAGAAAGAAAAAAAAGTGAGGTCATGGTGAAAACATCAGCATCAGTAATTATCTTCCCTGTTACTTTTCCTGTGAAAGAACGTGATTCTCTTGGCCACTGAATCTACTTATTACTAAATTTGAAACAAAAACATGTCAAGTTACGTCAAAATCCTGGCCAGTCTAGAGTTTGTTAATTAATTTGTTCCATTCAAAAATGGGGTCTTCAAAATGCCAAAAGAGAGTTTCCAGGGAAGTCACAGCATGTAGCAGATATTTGCATTCTGGATTTAAATTGTAGGGGCAGTTGGGTGAATGGCAGGACTCTAGTCCAACCCCTACTTTTCTTCATGAGAACCTGCTGGTTGGAGATAAGATGCAGGAGCTGGAAACACACTGTTATTTAATGTCTGACCTCTCAATTATTTCATATCCCCAGTGTGGTTCTTCTCTTATGTTTCCTCTCTCATAGGAAAAGTAAGACAATTTAAGTGTGTGGTAAGCCTTTACTGGAAACTCTGCTGCACTGTCTCAATTCAGGAATGTCTACTTCTTCAAAGTGCTCTTTGTAAACCCTCTTAGATTGTTACCTGGAAAAATTCTCTTTTAGATGGACTATTTTTTACAAATGGTTATCAGGCTATTGTATGAACCCTGTATTAGTCAGAGTAACTAATACAAGTAGGCATAGTAAACAAGTCCTGAAATCTCTTCAACTTAAGGCATTTATACAGTCAAAAAATCAGATGTGGTCCTTCATCAGGTGCATCAGCTGGAATATCTGGCTTCTAAATTTCTGTGGAACTGTAAAAATGAGATGGAGTTTGCCTACCAGTTCTTAATTTCTTTTGGCCAGGAGTGAAATACATGACTTATGTTTTGGGTAGCCAGAATCCATCTCACGTGAGTCCTACCTAACTGCAAAGGAGGTTAGGAAAGTAAGGCATCACAGGCCAGATTTGCTGAACTGTAAGTGTCCCTGCTCCAAATCTTATCATGCTATACCCTGCCACAGGCTTCTTGTTGTAGTTGTTATTTTGTACATCAATCAAGGTTTCTATAAAAACAACACCAGAAGATACTTCTTATACTTTGGGATCAATGGGTAATTCTCAGCGACAGATACTGTAGAGTCTCTTTTAAACAATCGCCTGTCTCAAACTCTGTGGATTTCCAACTTTATAACCTTTTTTTTTTTTTGAGATGGTGTCTCACTCTGTCACTCAGGCTGGTGGAACAGTGGCACAATCTTGGCTCACTACAACCTCTACCCCCCAGGTTCCAGGAATTCTCCTGCCTCAGCCTCCCAAGTAGCTGGGATTACCAACTGTACCAACATACCTGGCAAATTGTTTTGTATATTTCATAGAGGCAGGGGTTCACCACGTTGGCCAGTCTGGTCTCGAACTCCTGATCTCAGGTGATCCGCCTGTCTCAGCCTCCCAAAGTGCTGGGATTACAGGCATGAGCCACTGTGCCTGGCCCAATATTTTTATAGCTCAATTTTTCTGTGGTCTTCTCTGTTTTCAGAAAAGAAATGTCTTCATAATTTCAAATGTTTCTTCACAATGTATTGAATGACAGAAATACAGTATCTTAGAGATCTATTTAGAATTTTTGGATCAGGGAAAAATCTCAGAAATACAAACATATCCATCATCAAACTTCTTTAACTTCTAAACAAGACTATAGATTCATTGCAGAATATCATTTCCTGAAATTATGGTTTTCTAGAGTTCCTTAATTTAGTGAACTCACATAATTAAAAGCTTAAATTCTGGTATGACATCTACCTCTATACTATACTTTTCTTACCTGTTATAATTTTGATTTGAATGCCCCTTTAATTTTAATATGGTATTATTTGAACTCTGATGAATAATGCTTTGAAATTCGTGGTGCTTAGAAAAAATGTCTAGCAAGGTAACTTTGTCACAGTGTAGTTGGATATTCTTGCTGGAATCACTGTCATGGCCTGGTGTTTGCTCATCACTGGAGTGGCCACTGTGCACATCCACAGTTCTACTAGTGGGGATAAAGAGAAAAGGGTTGCCCATTTTTCCTGTATGTAATATTGCTACATCATAGTCATATGTCCCTGAGTGCTTTCTAAAGCTGGTGGCTCATCAGTTTCCTCATCTGTAAAATGAGGGGGACGGTAGTTTCTACATTAAGGGCTTTTAAAAGATTAAGTGAGTTAAAATATGTTGAGCTATTTAGTATTATCGAGTGGAGTTTGATGGAGAGACTCAGCTTGATCTTTGTGTTTTATCATTACTGTATATTGAAGAGTTTGGAGAGGATTGACTAAGGAAGCATTTTTACTCATTGATGAAAAAAAAAAACAACAAAAAAACTTGATTATGCTCACTTACCCTGATAGAAGATTATGCAGTGTCTTAATAGCATTTGGTATCTTATGTAGTACTTAATTAATGAAATAAAAAGTAAAGCTTTTAAAAATCTAGATATTCATCACAAATGTTGAGAAAAATGTTTAAAACCAACATCTTTTTCATTTCAAATGCTCAGGAAATAAGACTTCCACGTATCTGCTTAATGATTATTCATATTATTGATGATTAATACAAAGTGATATAAATTAGTAATTAAAAACAAACATTAAAAAAAAAACATAAATAGGCCAGGTGTAGTGGCTCATGCTTATAATCTAGAGTTTTGTGAGGCCAAGGCAGGAGGATCACTTGAGGCCAGGAGTATGAGACCAGCCTGGGCAACATAGCAAGTCCCCATCTATACAAAAATTTAAAAAATCAGGTAAGCATATTGACACGCATCTGTGGTTCTAGTTATTTGGGAGACTGAGTTGGGAGGAGAGCAAGAACTTGGGTTTCTTTAAAAATAAAAACAACAAAAATCCCCACACAAAAAGGTTTCAATGCCATATTCTGCATTCAGAATGCCTGGGATGTTAACTATCTTTGAATAACAATGCATTATATACTTCAAAATAAATAGAAGAGAGAACTTGAAATGTTCCTAATACACAGCAATGATAAATACTTAAGATGACATGTATCTTAAATACTCTGACTTAATCACTACACATTCTATTCATGTAAAAGAATATCACATGACTCTCATAAATATGTAAGAAAATTATGTATCAGTAAAAAAATTTTATAGAAGAATACCTGGGATGTAAACTTTGGTGCTGCTACTTAATAGTCATATGTCCCTGAATAGCGCTTTTTTTAAGTTTTTTGCTCCTCAATTTCCTCCTCTGTAAAATGAGGGTGGTGATAATATCTACCTTATAGGGTTGTATAAAAATTAATTAAGTTAGCATATGTTAAGATATTTAGAACTATGATTGGCATATTATAAGTAAAAGTATCTGCTTGTTATAATTCAGACAAAATATGAAGTGTCAATTTTTATTAAGCATTTATTTTTCCAATTAACAAAGTTTTCAAAAATTACTTTTAACATACATTAATTATTGTTAATACAACAACAGCCATAAAGCATCTGTAATTCCAATTTTTACCAAGTCGTTTCTATACTTAACAATGAGATTGTTTTTGATGGTACTGTTCTGTTAGCCAAACCAGATTACTGTGTTTCTGCATGTATTAATATGTAAAGATAACATTTTACTCAAAATTTCCTGTTTTTCACAAACAGATCCTGCTATATATTTGATTATTCAGTGATATCAATGAGTAAGATTCCTTACTAACCCAGGATACACACATTTCTTAATAAGAAAAAAACAGTTTAGTTTATGAGAAAATCTTTCTTTGCATTCACAAAGTAAGGGGAAAGTGTATCTCACAAATTAGATGAGTATACACATTTTTACAAGAATAAGTTTATGTGTCTCTTCGGTTGATGCCTATAAATTATATTCTTAATCATCATTAGAAATAATAAATTTATTATTAGACACTGACCTCCAAATAGGTGCTACTTTAAACATTAATGAGCATTGCATCTAAAATGAATTTTTTAATTTGAAAAAAATGAATGACTTCATACAACAAGGGTAGGCAAACTATCGCCTACTCACCTACAAACCTGGCCTGCAGCTTATTTTTGTAAATAGTTTTATTGCAACAAAGTAAGTTTCTTCATTTGCAACTTAGTTTTGCTACTTTTATGCTACAATATCAGAATTAAGTAATTGTAGCAGTGACTATGTGGCACATTCTGTGGAAAATACTTTTTCTCTTAGCTTTTACAGAAAACATTTGCTGTACTATATTAAGGAAAACATATACACTTTACAAGATGAGATTTAGGAGCAGAACTTTAGTAAGTTTTTAAATATTTAATGTAAATGCTCATTTGAAATAATAAATAATATATTTTTACTGCCAAAGTAATGTGGTATTTTGATAATTTTTCAGGAATAAGAGTTGTTGCTATAAGGCACTGACAGAAAAATTTGCTTTGTATGGATGTATGGGTGGTATGCTATGAAATTGTACAAAAATATATACATCAAAAGTTAAAAACAGTATTTTTGGACACCCTAATTAATATTAGTATAAGGCTCTTTATCTAAATATCAAAGTTTAAGATATGCATATATGCCTGAAATTATAGGTATATGTAGGTATATGGTACTCCAGGTTTCTTTGGTATGTATATGTGTATGTGTGTGTGTGTGTGTGCATGTGTGTGTATTAGCATCACTTCCTTCCCTATGTGACATTACACTAATATGAATCAGGTTTCCTTGATTCTTCTTATGAACATTTTTTTATTTTAAAAAATTATGTAATATTAACAAAAGCAATGAGGAGACAAGCTATATTTTGGGTAGGTTGTTTGTGACAATCTAGTTGTCTTCTTAACATCCCTTTCACCATATTCATCAGCAATATTTGTGGATTCTCACTTTAACTTCAGTGAGTGAAGCGCTCCACCCCAACCCCCGCACCCTCTCCCTCTTGCCACAGTGATAAGCTCAGGTAACCTATGCCAACTGCAGCCAACACATGACATATTCCTGGAGAAAAAATACATTCAAAAATGGACATTTGAGTCTATTTGAATCAATAAAACATGATGACAGGTTTTCTGGAAAAGATGGGAAAGAAAATGTCTTCCCAAAATGTGGTATGCAGATGGAAGCCAGGAACTAATATTGTTACCAAGAGGAAAGCTTCAGGTGAAATAGAGTCTTTGCAAAAATAAGTAGATTCCTGCATCAAACAAAAATTGAACACTTTTCTGCCTCATCTTAAAGTTGTGAGCCAAAAATAATGTGCTTTTGACAGTTTGATTTGTTACTTCTATATCAAAACTCTTAAAATACATAAATAGATTATATTTCAATTCTCCAGAATAACTCAGGATTCATTAGCTCATTCATTAATTTCTTTAAAGAATTATTCACAAACTATATATCATAGACACAAGCAAATAGATTATTAAAGTTTCAAACATAATTTTTATAACTCTTGTTTTACATTCAGGTGTCACAAAATAGTGCCTGTTATGTGTACAAAGTGGCCATGTTATGATGAATAGGAAATATTTTCCAAAACTGTATCATCGTTTCAGTTTATGAATTCTCAAACTTTGATAATAAACTTAAAATAAATATAGTCCTCAAGAGGTACATAGACTGAAATGCAATTCTATGAAATGGAAACAAACTATAAATATACTCATATATAAAGAAGCATTTAGTATTTCTTAATCCTCTATTTTTAGTAAAACAATACATCATAGAATGATTTGTTTTTGAAAATGAAATAAGATTTTATTAATCTATGGACACTGCACCATAACAATTGGTCTGTAGCATGTTTGAGGAGGAGGCGTGTCATTTCTGTCTCAGAGTGGCAGGGAGTTTAATCTGATTGGTTTGATTTTGCTCCTTCCTGAACCTTGTGGAAATGAGAGAAAAAATCCTCACCTCCATGTAATAAACAAAAGATAGACAAAAGATACATGATTAAATATATCAAATATGTAACGTATTTAAGCTGTAGAGAAGCAACATTGGAGATTACAGGTAGTTGCCCTGGCCTTCTCCTATTTGTCTTCTCTTCTTCATCAACAGCTATCAGTGACTTCTAGTTAGAGGTCACCGTGCCCTCCTGCTTCTTAAAGTGTTAAATACTTTTGAGTAAAGGGCTTTCCAATCTTAGAGTATTTGCATTTTAATAAGAAACTATTGAAGATTGAAAAACCTTTAGGACTTAAAGGAAAACACTTCTAATATTGCAAGGCAAGTCACTTGCAAGTTAATTCACAGTAAAAACAAAACTCATGATGTGTTTGGATGCATAATTTAACCTTGTGCAATGCCATTCTTGTTTGACTAAAAGCAAAATGAGGGACTTGATAATACTTCAAAGTTGCCTTTATTTCAGTCTTCTTATAAATGGCTTAGATCAAGTATCAGAAAAATTTTCTTCCTCAAACCAGTTTATTAAAATTTTACTGCAGACAACTTCTCTGTAATAAATTATATATTTGTAAACACAGGAACTAACGATCATGTATCTACACAGAGCAAATAATGCTCTCATTTTCTCTCTGATGTCTGAGTGCATAGACTGTTTGTTGCCCTGTCAGTAATCTGTCCAAACTTCACAATAAGTAAACTGGCAATATGCACCTTGGTGCAGACTTGTCTTTCAAATAGAGCTTACTAATTTTCTGGAAGAAGCAATACCTGCTATTTTCTTCCCTGAAAAATATTTCAAGCACTAAATGGTTCAAATATAAATGCCTCTGAGTATGCTTGGTCTAGTCTTCAAAAATGATATGCTTTTATAAATTCCACGAAGGTGCAGAGGGATGAAACAGATGACACATAATAAGGAGGAACTAAAAACATCATAGGAGGAGAAAGATAATTTAAATGAGTATTGTAAATTAGAGAAGTAGACTTTTAAAAGACTGAAGATGAATGGCAATAATAAAAAGGGATTTAAGCAGATAAAGCAAACTACATAATGCTTTATAAAGACTAAAAACATAAAAACTAAACAGGAAAATATTTAAGAATAGAATGGAACAATTGTATTTGTTTAAGATTAATTTAATCTCGTTCTTTAAACAATTAAAAATAACTCTGAATGTGCTTAAATTAGACAGATCCCACTATTTTTTTAGGCAGTGGATTTCATGAAGATAATATCCAGGTAAGATCCCAATCTGAGAGTAATTCCTTTGGAAAAACCACTTGATATTTACATGCTCTAAATCCAGGATTGTTTAATACTGTAAATAGTATAAGGCTCTGCTTCTTAGAGATATTTAAATAAACTGTTTACATGTAAAGAAAGGCACAATTTTTCTTAGTAACTAACCAGGACTAACCAGAAAAACATAGTGGGGGAGCTCTGGTAAGAATGGCCTGATCCAAGGTACAAGGGTACAAGGTGGCTTCAGAAACTATTAGATACTTTACTTTCTATTACCTTCTAATGAACTAGGATGAGACATTTCTTATTTTTATGGAAGCCTATACAAATTAGTTTTGATTTGTCATTTTATTTTACTTAAGACAATAAATAAAACATCATACCATAACTGTATATGATTTTAAGAATTATTATGTAGAGCTGGAAGAGCATAAAACTAAGATCTCTGGTCATTTTCCAAACTTAACCCATGTTACTACTGAACTTGCAGACACTTATTTTCTTTACTACATTGTTTAATTTTATATCCATCAGTTACATCTATGTTTTTAAATATAGTTTAGTATTTCTTATCAATTTCAACAGTGAAAATAAGTTATTTCAAGTAACATTAGTATCAATTAATGTTCTATGAAAAGCTTTTTAACTTTGAATTATTTTCTATTTTTTTTTTTTTTTTTTTTTTGTAGATGGAGTCTCACGAGTCTTGCTCTGTTGCCCAGGCTGGAGTGCAGTGGTGCAATCTCAACTCATTGTAACCTCCGCTTCCAGGTTCAAATGATTCTCCTGCCTCAGCTGCCCGAGTAACTGGGACTACAGGCGCCCACCACCATGCCTGGCTAATTTTTATTTTTAGTACAGATGGGGTTTCATCATATTAGCTAGGATAGTCTCGAACTCCTGACCTAGCAATTCACCCTCCTTGGCCTCCCAAAGTTCTGGGATTACAGGTGTGAGCCACCGCACCCAGTCTGAAAATATTTTTATTATGTAAAGGAGCTTACAGTATGATTTACTTTACTTTAAAATTCAAAGAAAAATTATGATAAACAATAACAAGCCACAATTTTTACTCTGGACATCTATATAAGCAAACTTCTTTTAATCTCCACCTTTAAAATTTGTCTTTTCTTGTTAAAGGAATCCGATACCATTTTTATCTATATTCATTCTAGGTTTTGTTTTTTTTTTTAAATGAATCTTATATCCAATAACATTTGCCAGCTCTACTAGGGGAATAGTATTGTGTTTTATATGAAATCTATTACTTAAGTGAAATGTGAAAAAAATTTCACAATGTATTTGAATTTAAAATCTTCAGTCAGTTCAATCATATTAGTGACTCAAGGACGGTGTCCTGAGCCAATCCATTATTTAATTAAGATTCTCTGCTTTCCAGAGCTTCTCTCAGTGTCTTCAGTACCTTCAGGTTCTTGAAAATCAACCAGATTTAGAAAGAAAACTTTTCATTAATTTTACTATGTTACTAATCCAACTACATTTTAATTGTTTATTTGTTTTTTCCCCTAAAATGTTTAAAATAAAACTTCTGGTGGGCACTCAATGATTTCATCTTGTTCTCCATTAGATCCATTATATTTGGCATTACTGGACACGTAGTGTTTTCCAATAAATGTTTGTTAAATAAATGTACTAATTTCCCCCTCCTCACCTAACACAGTAAAAGATAAAGGAGAAAGGTAATCTTTCTATGACAACACAACAGGCATTTTCAAACACATACATGCTAGCTAGGGCAGGGGAAACACGGAACTGAGGAAATACTAAAGCAACAAGTCACAAAACATGGCCTGAATGGTCACTCTAACGGTATCAGTAAAAATACAAACAAAAAACCAACAAACCGAAAGTCTCCACATTTTTGGAGTTAGAACTTAAATTTATTCAGGATTGGGGAGGTGCATGTAGTCAGCTTCGACATTGTCGATACTGTTTAATTCTTAATTTGGATGATAGGTTCATGGTTAGTTTCATATATGCTCTTTTATTTTGTATGTGCCATATAGTACAGACGATAAACTTTTTAAAGAAAGAAGCCAAAATACTCTAATCTTTTGTACTTTGAAGGCATATAAGTAATTAATATATACCCCAATTTAGGCCTGAAATTTTTCTCATTAAGGAGAAAGTCACTGTCAGAAGGTGGCAGTGTAGTACTTTCCTTCCCAAATGTACTAAAATAGTTTAAAAATTACCAAAATGTAGCCCTTTCCAGATGTAGGCCTCAGGGCCACATTCAGTTCTGCAACTCTCTCCTCATTGCTGGGGATGTCTCATTAGGAGATTAACTGTTTAAAATGCAATGCTAATGTGAAAGTTTTAATTGGGAAATTCTGTGCATGTTAAATTAATCTTAGGTACTTTTATCTAGAATTCGTTTATTTTCTACAATGTTTAGGCTTTCTGAATGCTGCACATTATTTCTCCGTGGAAAATAAATTGTATACAGAATAATAATGCCCTTTAATATTTTAGATATATATTAAAATGCTGTTTAAGTTTCTTCTGTAATCACTTAACGCATAGCTTTAGCATAAACAAAATCTACATCTTATCCACTTATAAACTAACAATCCTTGAAAAATGTAAAAAAAAAAAGTTGATTATGGGACTATGGAAGAGAAAGAAGAAGTCAAATTTGGATCTCTGTTAGGTAGGGAATGAGAGATACCTGGTTGTAACATTTATTAGAAAAAATATGATGTATGCCTTTATCTTAAGAATTAACATCATATTGATATTAAGAGAAAATACTCAGAAAAAAACATAATTTTGAAATGAGTGATATTATGTCATAATTATTTAAGTGATTGGCTTTGTTGAAAATATATAAGGGCACAAATATATGAATATGATTGTATTTTCTAACTTCTAGTTAAAACAATCTTCATACTGTATTTAATTGTCATATAAATATATATATACACACACACACACACATGCACACGGATTTGAATAACTTATGATGACTCTTCAACCAACAGACAATTAAGTTTTAAAACTGTAAAAGCACATTTTGTTTTAAGATGACTTTAGCTACTCTGATCTCAAGAATATACAATTTATAATTATATAACTGTAATTTATTGGCATTAGGAATATAAAACATTGCAGGAGATTGAGACCATCCTGGCTAACACGTGAAACCCTGTCTGTACTAAAAATACAAAAAATTAGCCGGGCGTGGTGGCGGGTGCCTGTAGTCCCAGCTACTCGGGAGGCTGAGGCAGGAGAATGACGTAAATCTGGGAGATGGAGCTTGCAGTCAGCCAAGATCATACCACTGCACTCCAACCAGGGCAACACAGTGAGACTCCATCTCAAAAAGAATAAATAAATAAAGAAAAGAAAAGAATATAAAACATTGCATGAAATAATAATCATTCATATTTGTGTTTGTTAAAAATTGCAGTCACAGGGATTTTTATTGAAATTTTTCTTAAGGTAAATAATAAACTTTTTATAAAATACAAATTTCACAGAGCCCAAAACTTAATCCGCAAATTATTCATACTCATCAGATACTGAAAATTCTTGTCTAATAGTTTTACAATAGATGGGAATAAATGAATACTATTTTTTTGTGTGTGTGCTATTTTATTTCTTATTATAAATCTACTAATGGACCATTTTTATGGATGTAGTCAAAGATAATATTGTTTATGCCTTTTGAGAGTGAAGTCATCAGCAAAGAGAATAAAACAAGTAATTATGCACTTGTCTTCATGCTTCCTATAGGACATATTAGGAGAAGTAGGAACAATAGAAAAATGAATCAGAAGCAGCATATATGTGAAGTACGAATCTTCAGTTTCAGCATTAGTAAGGTCCCTCTTACTAATGTAAAATAAATCTCTTATGTAACTGCAAGTCTCCTTTATACCATTCTGCATTTGATTAGTTTCTTGAACATGCATTAATAGCTTGGTTTGTAGTTATTCCTCTGGAGTCTGAGACTCAAAAAAGTAAAGTTAATTCCTAGAGTTGATGATAGCACTTGAACTAAAGGAGATCAGCACCTTGGCTTTCAGCTCTACTCTGCCAATGTCTCTTGTCAATGTGGAGCTCTTCATTTTTTCTCGCCTAGCAGGACACACTGCATCAACCATGGCAACATTGATATGCAAGGCGTAGCCTAGCATCTAGTGATACATGCCATACAAGACAGCAAAGTTTATCTTTTAAGAGATTTTCTAAATTGGCCCATGAGAATTTCAAGTCTGAGATAGACTTGTCTACTCTAAACCAGAAAGCATGCAAAAAACTTCTAACTTCTCTGTTACACCACCTGCCACCTGCCAGTAATCATTCAAGGGTTTCAAAAGTTATTTTTTCCACTCATAGAGATTTGTAAAATCATTTTGCAGAAACACATGTAACTACATCACAGGATAATTGATAGTTTAAAGGGATATGCAATGCTCATTTTCAGTAGTGATGTGATGTTAGGTTTTTTTTTCCTTGAAATTTTGAATATTAGTCTAGAGAAAATGGAGGAGGGGATGTTCTTTTAGAAACAAGCAATGTCAGATAAGTATTTTATTCTTTAGCAAAAAAAAAATACATTCATGACTAATGCCATCTGTTCACGGGCTTATTGACTCAGAACAATCCAAAGGCGATCATATATCTACAAAATACTCCTGAATGCTAGATTTGTCAACTGTTTCCGTTGCCAGATTTGAGGAAGCACAGTGTACTACACTGCCTCTCTGGTAGCATAGCTGCAGCCACTGAGGAGCATGAATTAGTCTAGATAAGGTCAATATTGCCTTATACTTATTTCAAGCCATAAGTATTATGTCCAAAATATAGTCTACAGCTATACCTTAAGAATTATATTTATAATAAATGTTATGGACTGAATATTTGTATCCCACCCATTCCAGATTTGTATGTTGACATATTAACCTCCAATGTGATAATATTAAGAGGTGGAGCCTTTGGAAGCTAGTTAGGTCATGAGGATGGAGTGCTCGTGAATGGAATTAATGACCTGATGAAAGAGATCCCAAAGAGGCCTCTTATTTTCTTTCTGCCAAGTGTGGGTACAATGAGAAGTTGGCAGTCATCAACTAGAAGAGAGCCATCTCCAGAACCTGACTACGCTGGCATGCTGACCTTGGACTTCCAGCCTCAAGAATGGTGAGAAATACATTTCTTTTGTTTAGAAGTCAGCCAGTCTCTGGTACTTTGTTATAGAATCCCATCCTAAAACAATAACGTTTCCTCAGATTTTGAGTTTTCCTTCTAATACAATGCACAGATAGAATGCTGAAAAATCATAATAAATTTTTTAAGAGACAAGGTCTCTTTTTTTTTTAAGAGACATAGTGAACCATGTTACCCAGGCTGGAGTGCAGTGGTGTGATCATAGCTCTCTGCAACTTCAAACTCCTGAGCTCCAGTGATCCTCCCATATCAGTCCCATATCCCAAGAAGCTGAGACTGCAGGTGTGCATTACCACACTTAGCTAAGTTTTATTTTTCAATTTTTTTCTGGAGATGAGGTTTCACTATGTTGACCAGGGTAGTTTCCAAATCCTGGCCCCAAGCAACCTTCCCACTTCAGCCTTCTGAAGTGCTGGGATTATAGGCATGAGTTACTGTGCCTAGCCAGAAAACTTCCTAATAAAATGTTTGTGTTGTAATGTAGTTCATTCTTATGGGATCAGTTATACTTTTTTTCTTTTCTCCAATGAATTTGAATTGTAAGTAGAGAATTAAGCCACAGTGAACTTTTAAGGGGCATTGTTATACTTTTATAATAGCTAGCATAATGATGCTTTTCACTAATTGTGTTGTTAAAATGGTTCATGTAAAAAAGCCACAATTTCAGGAGACGATTTATTAATAGTTGTTAAATAAACTCTTTGAAAAAAGCACAATTGACCCTTGACCAACATGGGTTTGAATTGCTTGGGTCCACTTATACGTGGATTTTTTTTCAATAAATGTATTAGAATTTTTTTTAAATGTACAACAATTTGAAAACTCTTACAAATAAACCGTGTAGCCTACAAATATAAAAACGTAAAGAAAACTGTTTGTCATTAATGCATAAAATTCATGTAGATGCTCATCTTTTTATGTGTTAATCAACTGTTAATGTTATCGGTAAGGTTTCCAGTCAGTAGTAGGCTATTAGTAGTTACATTTTGGGGGAGTAAAGATGTATACACTGATTTTTCACTGCCCAGGTCAGTGAAACTTTCAGTGTCCTAATCCCTGTATTGTTCATGGGTCAACTGTACATTTTCTTATTATTTATTTCACAGGCATCTGAAGATAAAATTAAATCTTATATAATAGGTAAACTAGTATTATGCATACATACATCTTTCCCCTTTCTCAAATACTAAGTTTTTCTTTATGATTAAACATATTCTACCTTCTGGCTTTAAAAGATTAAAAAATGAGTGAGACCTATATCCTTTTCCACATATTTTAGATATGTAATGATGTTTGTTTAAATACTATTTAATTTGCATGATTAAAAAATTGATTTAATATTAGAAAATGATATCTTTGCACCATTTGGAAATACATTTAAATTTGCTGAGGATTTCTAAATGCTTAGTTTGATTAAATTATTGCTGAAATCATTTATAATCACAGAGTATTTTAAATCAATTTTTAAATTTTGGAATGATTTTGGTTTTAGCTGTATTTGTGTCAGATTTCCATCTTTTACAATATCAAGAATATCAAGGAAGGTGAAATTTTTCTGAACTCAAGCAGAGTCATGAGTCCAAACTAAGGCTTAATGATCCCTGTGGGAGGTTGAATAATGGCCTTGCAAAGATGTCCAAGTCCTAATTTTCAGAGTCTGTAATTATGTTGCTTGACATGGCAAAAGGGACTTTACCAATGTGATTAAATTAAAAACCATGAGAAAGGGAGACTATCTTGGACTATCCAGTTACCCTCAATTTAATTAGAGGTCCCTTGTAAGAAAACGTAAGAGAGTCAGAATCAGAAAAGGAGATGTGAGGAGGGAAACAGTTTCACAGTGATGCTACTAGAAGCCAAGGAATGGAGGTGGTCTCTAGAAATTGGAAATGAATTCTTTCCTAGAGCCTCCAGAGGGAACACAGACTTGCTGATACTTAGATTTTAGCCAATGAGACTCATCACAGAGTTTAGACCTCTGAAACCAAAAGATAATACCTTTCTCTTGCTTTAAACCATTATCACATTGTGGTTTGTTACAGCAGCAATAGGAAACTAATACAATATCTTCAAATTCAACTTACAAGCAATTCATGGATAATATCTAGCCACATATTTCCCTTCCGCTTTTGGACATATTTTATTCTAATATCAAGCCCTGAGAATAAATTGTTCTGCAATTGATATGACTGACAGAATACTATATATGGAACCCTATTAGCAGGCTGCTTGTCCATCAGCAGCAAAGTGATCAGGAAATGAAAATGTCAATAGTCACTAATAGCCATGTGATTTTATCATTACATTTACCGATGAATTTCCCTTAGTTGCCCATGTCATATTAAAGATATTGCATATTAGCAGAGAAGGGAATGTGGCTAAATATGTTTTTAATCTGTGGAATACATTGAGTCTTCCAAAAGGTAATAAAGACATAGACAGCTCACCTAGTACTCTTATATTAGTTTTGTCTCTAAAAGGAGAGAAGAAGTTGAAAACTTCTTCAAACATACAAAGTCAAATATTAATCCTATCCAGGTACTATTTCTCCACCTTGACTTCTCCTTATCAACTGATTGTTTCTATTGTTTCCTCTCAACTGCAGGGTCCATTCCTCTTTCTACATGATTACAGCAGAGGTTCAAGAATGTTCCTTTCATAATGGCAGCCCACCAAAGTAAAATAAAAATTATGTAAAATCATAAATATAATTATATAATTTAAATTGAAAGAACATATAATAACAGAAGATGTGCAAGTGAATCAGTAATGTTGAGAAGGAGGAAATATCTTTGAATCACTTTCAAAGGGATTTCTTGCTGTTTTGTGGCTTATTTTATATGTTTTATTTTTGTTTTTCCCCCCATTTCTAATACAGAAATAAACAATATTTTAGGGACATCACAAGGTAAGATTAGTCTAGTTCAGATATTACCTGTTTTTGCCCTTTTGGCTATTCCCAGTCTGAACTTTCATACTTATAAATTAGAAACAATATTTTCAGGACTATAGCCTCAGTTATTTCAACAACTTATTCTGGAGCTCTGTCATCTCTGTGAAAATGCCCCCCAACCCCTAGAACAACAAAAGCAAAATAACCTAAAATATATAAGTAAAAAGACAAATCTACTTTTCACCTTTTGTGGTATATTTAAGCTCCAGAATTTATGCCTGCTCTGTGGATGAATTCCAAATCTATATATATATGCCCATAATGTTCTACCTATAATATTCTATTCTTGGATGCCTTTGGGATGACAATCTTGTCTCTTTATTTGTGTCCTAGGTAATTCTATTAAGTCTCATAGCTTAAGGTAAATTCTATATCCTGGTGATACTTATAGTTTATGTCAAGACCTTACTGCTCTGATGAATTCATGTATTCAACTCCCTACTTGCCATCTCCATTTGGATTTTTAATAAATATCTCAAATTAAATATGATAAAACAGAGCATTTGATTTTCCTCTCAGAACTGCAAGCCCCTCATCATCATCATCTCAGTAAATGTCACCACTATTCACCTGGTTACTGAGGCCCAAATCCTAAAATTTGTTATTTATTCACCCTTTTGCTATAGTTTGCATCCTATACATCACCAAGTTTTCTTCACTGAACCTAGTAATGTGGTTACGTTTCATCACCTCCCCACTGTCCCTCTGGTTAAAGCCACTTAGCATCTCCCCTAGACTATAATAATAACCTCCCCTCCTGTATTCCCTCTTTCACGTTGCTTTCTTACAATGATTAGTCAATACAGCAGTCAGTGCTATACAGAAAATTTCAATTATATCATACTACATCACGGTTTGCAACTCTTCAATACATTCCAGTAATTCAAAATCAAATTCAAAATGCCAAACATGTCCTAATGGGCCTATATGATCTTGTTTCCATGTACTTCTCTAACATCACTCTCTAGCTCACTCATTTTTACTTCCTTCACTTATCTCTGTCTCTTTCTATTCCTCATTTTCTCCTCTGATTCTGCTACTAGGAATCCTCTTCCTCATGATATTTACATGACATTCCCTCATACTTCTAGCTTGTTGAATAATGGACATCTCATCACTTTTCTCAACAGAGAATTTTTTCTCTGCAACCCAATCCGTTTTATATGGACACACAGACACACGCATAAATATGAATATATAAAATGTTTATATATTTAATTAAATCATTAAATGATCAAATTTGTGTGATAATCCTAATATTGAACTATAGTTTAATTTTATTCTCAGTTTCTTTCTGACTCAGGAATGTGTTCTTTGAGTAGAATTATACAATAGAAGTGAGTGTCATGAACAACACTACTCATTTATTATGCTGGAAATATGTCCCATTTTGAATAAATGCATGGATATAAGAATTAGTATCTTGAAAACCTGATCATTCATAGGCTAACTGATAATATTGAGGGTCTAGAGTTTCTAAGTTGTTTATTAGACCTAAATTCTCTGTTAAAGGGCCAGTCTGAATAGTCCATTGTTTTTCCAACACTAGACATTTGAACTGAGAGAAAATAATGTAGTTGCAAAAATGGATGCTATGTATTTCACTTTTCAAAATTAGTAAATCTGTATGTCATCATAAGCTTAATGACTATCTTAAATAGCCACAACAAGATAGGAAGTCTGGTCATAGAAAAATACCCATTTTTAATCATCCATATAAAAAGATCTGACAGCTCTGTCTGTAATACAAAAATTAAAAATTATTTTAGAGAAAATAGTTGGCTTAGTCAGTTGCACTAAAGCTTGAATTTTTTGAATCTTTTTTTGGCTTAGTTCTAATTCAATTGAACTTCAAATTATCAACTATTATATTGATATTTTCAGTTACTTAATTAAAATAACAAGTGCAGAAAATTGCAATTAATGTCTCAAATCAATGAATGTTAAATGCCCCCAAAGTAAAAATATTCATAAATTCAAAACCAAGACTTATGAATAATAAATCAACTCTATACAAATAAGTTGGGCATTAAAGTTTTCATGATCTTTAAAAATACACTTGGCATATATACGTTGTGAATCTCTAAAATTAACTCTTATTTAATTCTTAGCCACATTACTATGGCATGTTAGCAAGATTTAAGATTCAATCAGACAAACATGCTTTACCATAAATGATGTGTAGGTTATTAGGGCAATTTTCCATTTAGTTTATCCTTTTTGACAGGAATCAGCCTGTCAAAGTTCAGTCCAGAATAGATATCCATTTGATTGCCATGATTTTATTTCATACCACTCATTCTACTGTCTGTCATTCAGGCATATTTTCTTCCTGGAAAATATCCAGTTTCAGAGTCATTTAATGATTTAAAGCAGCTGACCCTCAATGTAATAAGATGCATTTTACTGGGCATCAGGGTAAAGCACTTGCAGAGTGATGAAGAGGCAAAACAAGATGCTCCATATAAAGAGAGAATGGGATCTGAGAATCTCCAAAATTTGTCACAAATAGATACAGAAACATAATTGATTCACAGCACTTGCTTTTAAATAAACCAACATCTTTACCTCTTGCTGCACTCTATGAAAGGCAGTACCTTATATCAACAAAAAGCCCGGGTTGTAAAGCCAGAACAACCAGAACTCAACAGAGTTCAAATCCTAACTCTACTAAATAATATTGTGGGTTAATGGATCCTTTGTGCTTCAGTTTTCTCATCAATAAAATGAAGAGGATAACCATACCTGTCTTACAAAATTATTATTTTAATTAAATAAGTTAGCACATACATTTGTTAGAAAAATGCCTGGTATGTAACATGTATGTGCTTTAAAGTCTTCTGCAAACTGTATATATTTCTTCCAGTATATTAGAAAAACATTTTATCTTAAAAAATCATTGTAAAGTTTGATATTCCTATGTTTTTTTCTTGTCTGTATTTTCTCTTTTTGTATTCCCAATAATTTTCCTGAAACTAGAGCTGCAAAAAATAATAATAAGAAGAATAACTGATTGTTCTGAAATTGTATTGAAAGATCTTGATTGCTTTCACAAGGAAGGGAACCTAATAACACACATATTTACCACTTAGTGAATACTATAGTATTTACTTAGTAAATTTACTTATTGATTGAATATGTGACTGTGCATAAGGTTCTCTCCAAAGACATCCATTTCCCAAAACCTAAGTGTTTAAAATTCAAGAAATATATGTGTAGGCCTGGATCAACATATTGGTTGAAGGGAAATCTAGAGAAAAAGATCTCAATTCTATATAGAATTATATACATACATTATATATGTATGCATGTGTGTGTGTGTATGTGTAATTTTTTTTTTTTCAGCAACATGAAGTAAAGTACAATATAGGACTTGGTTAAATTCAGTTAAGTGTAAAATATAGTCAAAAGATTATAGTCAAAAATCAAGTATTATATGCTTTAACCTCCTTTGAATATTTTATATTCTAAGTACAAGTTAGCTTTCTTAACAGTTACTTCTCAAGTTTCAGATTAATTCTTTGCATTAGGTTTTGGATCATTCATTTTATTCCCATTATTTCTTGAATGCATATTTTCTGAAGCATGACTATGTGCTCTGCATTACGTCAGAGTCTGGCCTATATCTCAAGGTGGAAATTTCGATGTCCTTTTGCATTTTCTCTTTATTTATGTCATCATATTAATGTATAAGCTCTTCTAGTAGTTTTAAATGACTCTGCATTGCGGCATTGTTATTTTATATTGAGTCAAATTAATCACACTTGAACAACTTTTAAAAACTTTGCCTCAAGAGGTATCAAACCATTAAATATTTTCTATTATAAGGACTGAGAATTGTTCACTGAAGAGAATAAAGTACCACTTTTGCATATATTACACAAACATTTTATGCTTCATGAAACCACAATAAATTTTCTTGCTGATTACTCGTGTAATCTAAGAATCTCCTGCTGTTTTATAGAGAGTCTTATTAATTTCATTCAAGTAGTAAAATTAGCACCTGTAGAGAACTCCTTATGATTTCTTAACTTTTATCATATTAGTAATAACCTACTTCGTTTATCATGGAACAGCTGCTTTTCTTTGTCTCATTATCTATTTAGCTTTGGTGTTCTTTGAATCTAAAATGTTTTTGAAAAATAAAACAGTATTGGATACAGAAAAATATAGCAAGAAGCCTTAGCTTTCAATTCAATCAGATTTAAGTAAATCGAGCCATGAAAGAAAGAATT
>NW_012103277.1:1979536-1980184 GCF_000951045.1 Mandrillus leucophaeus | reverse complement strand
TGACCAAAATGGTGAAACCCTGTCTCTACTAAAAATACAAAAATTAGCTGGGTATGATGGTGCATGCCTGTAATCCCAGCTACTCGGAGGCTGAGGAAGGAGAATTGCTTGAACTCAAGAGGTGGAGGGAGAGGTGGAAGTTGCAGTGAGCCGAGATGGCACCACTGCACTCCAGCCTGGGCAACGGAGTGAGACACTGCTAACAAAAAAACAAAACAAAACAAAACAAACAAAAAAGGCCAGGCCCGGTGGCTCACGTCTGTAATCCCAGCACTTTGGGAGGCTGAGGAGGGCAGATCATGAGGTAAGGAGATCGAGACCTTCCTGGCTAACACAGTGAAACCTCATCTTTACTGAAAACACAAAAAATTAGCAGAGTGGGGTGGCTGGAGCCTGTAGTCCCAGCTGCTGAGGCTGAGGCAGGAGAACCGTGTGAACCCGGGAATCAGAGTTTGCAGTGAGCTGTGATCACACCACTGCACTCCAGCCTGGGTGACAGAGCAAGGCTCTGTCTCAAAAAAACAAACAAAAACAAAAAAAAACAAACAACAAACAAACAAAAATGAGGAGACTTCAAGGTTGAGAGGATTTTTGCTGAGCCTACTTAACAGGATTCTTGCTGAAGACAGGCCAGAGTGAACAGATATC
>NW_012103277.1:1973898-1976556 GCF_000951045.1 Mandrillus leucophaeus | reverse complement strand
GAGTGATGAAGAGGCAAAACAAGATGCTCCATATAAAGAGAGAATGGGATCTGAGAATCTCCAAAATTTGTCACAAATAGATACAGAAACATAATTGATTCACAGCACTTGCTTTTAAATAAACCAACATCTTTACCTCTTGCTGCACTCTATGAAAGGCAGTATCTTATATCAACAAAAAGCCCGGGTTATAAAGCCAGAACAACCAGAACTCAAGAGAGTTCAAATCCTAACTCTACTAAATAATATTGTGGGTTAATGGATCCTTTGTGCTTCAGTTTTCTCATCAATGAAATGAAGAGGATAACCATACCTGTCTTACAAAATTATTATTTTAATTAAATAAGTTAGCACATACATTTGTTAGAAAAATGCCTGGTATGTAACATGCATGTGCTTTAAAGTCTTCTGCAAACTGTATATATTTCTTCCAGTATATTAGAAAAACATTTTATCTTAAAAAATCATTGTAAAGTTTGATATTCCTATGTTTTTTTCTTGTCTGTATTTTCTCTTTTTGTATTCCCAATAATTTTCCTGAAACTAGAGCTGCAAAAAATAATAATAAGAAGAATAACTGATTGTTCTGAAATTGTATTGAAAGATCTTGATTGCTTTCACAAGGAAGGGAACCTAATAACACACATATTTACCACTTAGTGAATACTATAGTATTTACTTAGTAAATTTACTTATTGATTGAATATGTGACTGTGCATAAGGTTCTCTCCAAAGACATCCATTTCCCAAAACCTAAGTGTTTAAAATTCAAGAAATATATGTGTAGGCCTGGATCAACATATTGGTTGAAGGGAAATCTAGAGAAAAAGATCTCAATTCTATATAGAATTATATACATACATTATATATGTATGCATGTGTGTGTGTGTATGTGTAATTTTTTTTTTTTCAGCAACATGAAGTAAAGTACAATATAGGACTTGGTTAAATTCAGTTAAGTGTAAAATATAGTCAAAAGATTATAGTCAAAAATCAAGTATTATATGCTTTAACCTCCTTTGAATATTTTATATTCTAAGTACAAGTTAGCTTTCTTAACAGTTACTTCTCAAGTTTCAGATTAATTCTTTGCATTAGGTTTTGGATCATTCATTTTATTCCCATTATTTCTTGAATGCATATTTTCTGAAGCATGACTATGTGCTCTGCATTACGTCAGAGTCTGGCCTATATCTCAAGGTGGAAATTTCGATGTCCTTTTGCATTTTCTCTTTATTTATGTCATCATATTAATGTATAAGCTCTTCTAGTAGTTTTAAATGACTCTGCATTGCGGCATTGTTATTTTATATTGAGTCAAATTAATCACACTTGAACAACTTTTAAAAACTTTGCCTCAAGAGGTATCAAACCATTAAATATTTTCTATTATAAGGACTGAGAATTGTTCACTGAAGAGAATAAAGTACCACTTTTGCATATATTACACAAACATTTTATGCTTCATGAAACCACAATAAATTTTCTTGCTGATTACTCGTGTAATCTAAGAATCTCCTGCTGTTTTATAGAGAGTCTTATTAATTTCATTCAAGTAGTAAAATTAGCACCTGTAGAGAACTCCTTATGATTTCTTAACTTTTATCATATTAGTAATAACCTACTTCGTTTATCATGGAACAGCTGCTTTTCTTTGTCTCATTATCTATTTAGCTTTGGTGTTCTTTGAATCTAAAATGTTTTTGAAAAATAAAACAGTATTGGATACAGAAAAATATAGCAAGAAGCCTTAGCTTTCAATTCAATCAGATTTAAGTAAATCGAGCCATGAAAGAAAGAATTTTACCTTCACTTTAATGGATAGAAGATTTGGATGCAACTTCATGAAATTATAGAATGATTTACTAAAGTGTATACTGTTGGCCTGAACAAATTAACAAAGGCTCTTTTAGCTACCACGTGAAAGAAACCAAGGCAATAAAACACATTATTTAGTGTCTGCTTTAGAAGCATTGCACTTTCAATAAATTTATATTCGTTCAGCTGTGTACATTTTGAAATGAGTCGAAATATTCTTTGAGGCATCTTTGTTCCTCCTTATTTTGTGCTGCCTTCTAACTAAGGATCAGCAGCAGAGGCAGCAGGATAAATTCAACTTTGTAACCATGAGTCTATGGGGGGCATGGGAGGAAGGATCTGGCATCACTGAATTTGAGTAAAGATGGTTTCCAGGGTAGAGAAAAAAAAATATACTCCTAGTAAATTTCTAATGCAAGACCTTATGCTGGGAAATTTCTGTAAAATTTTTCATTCATCTTTATGCTGAATATCATGGAGTTTAAGGAAACGTTCCTTAGTTTGTTTAGTGTGTCTTTTTCAAAGGCTGTATTTAAACCCAAGCTAGCCTCAGCCTAGGTTCATATTCTTTCTCATACAACAGCATATTGTGTCTAGAGGAGGAAACTGCCTCAGAGAAACCTAATAGGAAATTTCATTTTATATAGTCCCCCAATTAAAAATGTGGCTTCTTTTCTTTCTTTCATCTTCGCTTCCACCCTTACATCCCTTATTTTTATTTTTAATTTTTATTTGATTTCAGTCAAACTGACTCATTTCTTTATCCTGGAATGGTAAGTGGTATGTAGACAGAGTATGTCCAAAAGTTTTGCTAAAAAGAAAAAAAAAATTACTCTGACC
>NW_012103277.1:1957944-1969603 GCF_000951045.1 Mandrillus leucophaeus | reverse complement strand
TTTTAAAGAATCCTGAGTCACCCACACAATAGTAGCTCCAGACAAAAGGTTGCCTATGACTCAGCTTCAACTTGCAGGGCCTCTTTGGATCCTGTGGGGAAAGTCAGCTATAGATAACTAGCATTCCAATAAGGATCTGGGCGTTCAGGTTTTAGTTCTTGGCCACACCAAAATAGGAAAGTAGGGGAAAATTGGAAATGTTAATTTGGAGAGTTTTAGTGAGATATTGGAGAACGTTAGAAAAGGTTCGAATTTTGTAAGAAATGGTAAAGCATTTAAGATATCAGGATCCAGTCCAATTTACCGGTAGATAACAAAACCTTGGAAACAGTAGATAGCACTGGAATCTAATAACCAAGGTTATGCTATAGTTTTCCACTGAAACATAAAATTTCTCCCTCCAGACACCCCCCATTGATAATATATTTTAAAACGTAAGCATGATCTCATTAGAGTTGGCCTGATTATTTACATAAGTGATGCAAAAATGGTAGTTGATCACATAAGCCATTGTTAAGTTTGCTTTGCTTGAACCTTTCATAACACATCTTAGCTTCTGCTTGTAAAAGCCTCTTGAGACTAGAAAATCAAGACAAGATCTTGCCATCAGACTTCACCTGTAATACTTACAGATTTGAGTGAATTCTTCTCTTCTTGAGTGCCTCAAAATAGCCAAGTTTCCTGGGCTTGATGGGAAGTAACCATTCTTATTCACATGTAAGGCTAGTAAGTTTGTATGCCAAGTAACAAGCCAGTTTTTCCAAGAGGGCTTTGTAAGCATTGTCTCCATGAAGTTCACCCTAGTTCCACAAAACAGTCTGATTACATCTGATTCTATGCACATCAGTCTCAAATATGACATTCCAATCTGAGCCTTGGTTATATAACTAATGTTTCCAAATATATACTGTTATTTGCTAGGAAGATTATTTCTAAATTTAGGCAAATAATTATGTTGCCATAAAATAGGAATACTTAATAAGAGTTTCTAAATTTTGGGAGGATCAAACAGGGAGAAAAGCTAAATGATTCATGTTCGCAAAAGTATAATAAATTTTTATAAATTATACATAACTTAAAAGTAGAAAGAAGTTCCTTAAACATAGAACACAGAACATTAAAAAACCAGCAATACTCCAAACAGAAGTCATAAAAAATAACAATTACTTTTCATAAGTTTATTCACTTCTACGTAATAAATTATTGCGCTGCTTTAGTTAGGGTTAGCAGCTTTATGAACCTGTCATCTTCTCCACTATAGTGGAGTATAGTTTCAAAGTTACTTAAGCAATTCCACCAAAATTCTGTGCCCCAGATACTTGTCATAGTACTTTTCATGAATCTCTGAGACAGTTCCTTAGACTGAAGATGAAGCACTCTGGCCTACGGTTAAGTGAAAGTGCTTTCACAGAAAAATCAGAGTAAACCAAAAATTACCTGTGAATGGCAAAAACTTAAAACGGCTGTGGTTAAAGATATGATGAAAGTCATTTGCCAAGAAAATGTAATTTATGTGCTACACAACATTTTATAACTAGAATTGTGACTAATAACATTAAACCAGGAGATGGTAACACTAAACCATGGACAGCAAGAGTATTGTCAAATTTCAAAGTAGTTTTTAAAAATTTACATAATACTTATAGAAGCAATATTTAACCATATGTATATAAATTATGAAAGAGTAAAGCATCTCTTATTTGACACTTTCATGCAATTGAACATAACAAACAAACCTAATTATTTTTTAACATTTCCCTTTTAAAAAAAAGTGAAAACCTAAATTCCTTGAAAATTCCCATGTGTGCTACAGAAAGTCTCAAGGTGAGTTCAATATCAAGATTTCATTTATCCTTTGATTTTAGGGAGACAAAATTGTCAAAATTGTCAAAAGGTTTGAATATTTGACTAAAGAGGATCCTGAGTTACTGTGAAACAATACTTTGTAACTTTGTACCTGTTTAGCCAAAGTGGCAATAAAAAGATTCAAAAGTAGCTATATGAAGTATCATAAATATAAAAAAAAATAGCTCTTTCAAAAAATAAAAAGATTAATTTTGCTTGAATAATTAAATTCATAAAGGTGAACATAAAACATAGGAAATTATTCTGATAAGACATAATCTTTGTTTATTTTTAGGCAGGTTACTTAAAAGGTAAAGGAAGCCTTTTACAAGCTCTTAAGAGCAAACCAATCATGCAAGAAAAATTTGTAATTGTAACCAAGAGAAAACCAAACTCTAGTTTTATATGTGTGTATTTTTATATTAAAGTTGATTTAAAAATATATATATATATATTCATTCAATGCTGGCCATCTTTGGACACACAAGATAAGATACCTTTTCCAAGATACCTTTTTCACAAACCTTTAAAAACTTTTATTTATTTGATTTTCCTTTATTTTCCTCTTTCTCTTCTGGAGAAATCAGTCATTTTACCTCAGGACAAAAGTACTCACTTTCTCTTAACAAAACCAAATCCTTATACTTTACATGCAAAATGCTTTACCTTATATCCTTATTACTTTAGTAGTTTCATTTACATATATTAATGACAATTTTTAATCATTAGTAAACTTTATTCTATAGAAAAAACTAAGAAGAAGACAATTGTGAATTGTCTGTTATATATTAGAATTCTACAGCAGGCTGGCTAGGAAATTTAATGAATATCACATCTAACAATTTTAATAGTTATATGTGTTTTCATAGTGCAACTTTTCACTATGGCAAAAAGAACCTATTAATTAACATACTCAAATATATTTAGCCTCTCCGTACTATTAAAAAATAAGAACTCAAAAGGGTACAAAGTAAAACACATTCTTTGTAATCAGTAGTTCATCTTACTTAGAAATGATTTAAATATTTAATGAATATCTATTATTTAATTTAAGTTAGCATAACTCTAAAGTCATAAGTTACCGAAAATATTTTGGAGACTATTTTCTGACTGAAGCATTATAACATTTAACAAAACTAGCCATCATCCCAGGTTATTTCCTGTTAACTATTTTTACAGCACATTCATGGTAAGCATGTGTTACAAAAGCAAAACAAAGCTAAAAAAGGTGAATTCAGGAGTTTTCTGTCTTATCACTGCACTTAATTTGCATTAAGTAATTCATTTTTAATTTCATCTTAATTTGTACATTTGTTCTTAAGTTGAATTTGTAATTTTCACAATCTTAAACATCTCATATTTACCCAATTCCCATGAACTTAGAAAGCATTTGGGTTAGTTTCTATATTTCTGGAAATTTTTTCAATATCTAATTTATATAGACATACTTATCACTAAAGCAATTTGAATAGTGCTTCTGTGTAGGATTTTACAAGTTAATTTGGTAATACTATACCGAAATAGAAAAATTCACCTGTATATACATAAATATACAAATAGATGAAAACAAGGACCTTATAGCTTCCGTTCTAAAATCTTAGCCATGAGTCAGGTAAACAAAATAATACAAACTTACTGGTTTATATAAAACAGTTGTCTCTTATCTTTACTACATTTTATATTTTTGTATGAACAGTGTGTCTGACATGGAACAAGTTTATGTTATCTGTTTGATACGAGGACTAATGCATTTTGCCAAGATTTGTGGAGGATCCTTTTTAAGGTTTTCTTTTACCCTGATATGTAGTTGATTTTAGAGCCCCTGAGTCCTTTAAGAGTTCCCAGTGGGAGATTAGGGGTCCTAAACTTTCAGTAACTATGTGGAGTTGAAAGGAGGGAGTGAAAGGGAAAATCTGACAGGGGTGAACAGAGGGATTGAAGACATAGGAGTTTGAAGATCAACTTATCAAAGGATTCAAGGAAACTGAAGGAAAAATTGAAGGTGGTAAATGAGGAAGTAGGAGTGAGAGCTATGAGAAGAGAGAAGTTTTAGAAGAGACTGTTTTGCGGAGCCACTGAAGTTCAAAATTGCTATAGCCTGAAAGTATTTGTTCCACCCAAATTTGTATGCTGATACTCTGATCACCAAGGCTATGATATTAAGAGACAGACTGGGGGGGGAGGTCAATAGATCATGAGTGTGGTGCCCTCTTGAATGGGATAGGTGCTTATAAAAGAGGATGGAGGTAGCTTTTTTGCCACTTTTTTCATGTGAAAATACAGCTCAAAAGTACTATCTGTGAGGAAAGGTCCCTCACCAGACATTGAATCTTCCGGTAACTTGATTTTGGACTTTCCAATCTTCAGAACTGTGAGAAATACATTTCCTTTGTTTACAATATAATCAATGTGTGGTATTTTGTTAAAGGAGACTGAACAGGATAGGATACACTATCCTTAATGCAATCATTCCAACAAGAGAAGAAGCCAACAGAATTGGTAGAGCATATCGTCAGTGGGGGTTCAGCAACCATAAGAATCCAAGTATATACTTACTGTACTTCAATGGATTATCATTTGGAGCATTGGCTCAGGAGTCAGATCACCAATAAATCCATTATCAATCAGTCAGGAGTGAAGGCAAAGATTTCAGAAATGAACATTTGGGATCCAGGCCAAAAGGTCCAGAGGTCCAATGATTAATCTGAACCTATTCAAATCATGACTTCATTAACTGTTAAAGGAAATTTATTCTGATACTTCTTAAAAGAGTAAGGAAGACTTCATTATCATTGTTTAACTTTAAAAATGTTCATCATTATATTTCATATTTTGAAAGTTAAATATGCTCACTGCAAAAAAATGTACAAATAAAACATATAAAAGTAGATATCACCCATTATTCAATTACCATTACACTGTCACCACTGACATTCTGATCTATTTATGTCCTTTTTTAAAGTAACATAATATCATAGACATTTTTCATATATTAAGAACTTAAAGATGCTTTATTATAGTCCATCTTGTGGATAATACATGATTCCCACCAACATATCTTTAATGTTAAACATTTATGTTCTCTCTGGTGAAACACAACAAAATTTGCCAACGTATATGAACTACTTTAAAGTTACCAGTACTTTCACCTATTTATTTCTTCTAAAAAATAAATTTAGCTTATATTTTAGATTCGGGGGTACATGTGCAAGTGTGTCAAATGGGAGCACTGCATGACGGTTAGGTTTTGTGTATGGATGATCCCATCATCCAGGCAATGAGCACAGCACCCAATAGGCAGTCTCTCACTCCTTTCCTCCCTCCCCCTTCCATTAGTCCCCAGTGTCTATTGCTCCAATGTTTATGTCTATGTGTACTCAGTGTTTAGCTTCCACTTATAAGTCAGAACATGCTGTATCTGCTTTTCTGTTCCTGTGTTAAGTCACTTAGGCTAACAGCCTCCAGGTGCATTCTTGTGACTGTAAAGGACATAATATCATTATTTCCTATGGCTGCATAGTATTCCATGGTGTATATGTACAACATTTTCCGTATCCAGTTAGCCATTGATGAGCACCTAGGTTGACTCCATGTCTTTACTATTGTGAATAGTACTGTGATTAATGTGTAAGTGCATATGTGTTTTTGGTAGAATGAGTGGTTTTCTTTTGGACATATAACCAGTAATGGGATTGCTTGATCAAATTGTAGTTCTGTGTTAAGTTATTTTAGAAATCTCCAAATTACTTTGCACAGTGACTGAACTAATTTACATTTCCACCAGCATTGTATAAGTATCCCCTTTCTCCACAGCTTTGCTGGCATATTATTTTTTGATCATTTATTAATATCCCTTCTGACTGGTAAGAGATGGTGTCTTGTTGTGGTTTTAATTTACATTTCTTTGATGACTGCTGAAGATGATGAGTACTTTTTTATATCTGGGTTGGCTACCTGTACATCTTCTTTTGAGAAGTGTCTGTTCATGTTTTTTGCCCATTTTTAAAATGGGGTTGTTTATTTTACACTTCTTGATTTCAGTTCCTTATAGATTCTGTATATGAGACCTTTGTCAGAGGCATAGTTTATGAATATATTCTCCCATTCTGTAGGTTGTTGATATACTCCATTGATAGTTTTTGTAGCTGTGCAAAAGCTTTTTAGTTCCTTTAGGTCCCACTTGTCAATTTTTGTTTTTGCTGCAATTGCTTTTGAAGACTTAGCCATAAATTATTTTCCAAGGTTGATGACGAGATGGGTATTTCCTAGGTTTTCTTCTATGATTTTTATACTTTGAAGTCTTACACTAAATATTTAATCCATCTTGAGTTACTTTTTGTTTATGGTGAAAGGCAGGTGTCTAGTTTCATTCTTCTGCATATGGCTAGCCATTTGTCCCAGCACCACTTATTGAACAGGAGTCATTTCCTCGTTTCTTATTTGTGTTGACTTTGGAGATAGTTATAGGTGTGCAGTCTTATATATGGGGTTTCTATTTGGTTCCATTGGTCTATGTGCCCATTTTTGTACCAGTACCATGCTGTTTTGGTTACTGTAGCCTTATAGTATAGTTTGAAATAGAGGAATGTGATGCCTCTGGCTTGTTCTTTTTGCTTAAGACTGCTTTGGCTATTTGGGCTGTTTTTTGGTTACATATGAATTTTAGAATACCCTTTTTTATATTTCTGTGATAAATGACATTAGTAGTTTCATAGGAACAACATTCAATCTCTAGATGGCTTTAGAAGAAATGGTCATTTTAATTATCCACAAGCATGGAATGTTTTTCCATCTCTACAAATTCTTGTAGAGTTTTGACCTTCTTGGTTAGATATAGTTCTAGGTTTTTTTTTTTTTTTTTGTAGCTATTGTAAATGTAACTGCATTCAAGGTTTGCCTGTCAGCTTGAAAGCTACTGGTGTATAGAAATGCTACTGGTTTTTGTACCTTGATTTTGTATTCTGAAACTTTACTAAATAGTTTTAGTTGTAAAAGACTTCTGTCAGAGTCTCTAGAGTTTTCTAAGGTATAGAATCATATCCTTAGTGAAGTGAGATAATTTGACTTCCTCTTTTCCTATGTAATGCCTTTTATTTCTTTCTCTTGTCTGATTACTCTGGCTAAAACTTACAGTTTTATGTTGAATAGGAGTCTTGAGAGTTGGCATCCCCATCTTCTTCCAGTTCTTACGGGAATTCCTTCCAACTTTTTTTCCATTTGGTATGATGTTTGCTGTGGGTTTGTCATAGATGGCTCTTATTATTTTGAGGTATGCTCCTTTGGGGCATAGTTTGTTGAGGAGGAATACTATTTAGCACTATTGTGATAGGCATAAAATCTACAGCAATTGGGTAGTGAAATAACTCTCAACTCTGAGTATAGCAAAGACAGTGGAAATATACAGTCAACCAGCAGAATTAGAGGAATCAATAGAAAAATTACTCAGAGGAAACATCAGGGTGGGGGAATTCTGTCTAAGAATACTTAATAGAATTCTTGCTAAAGATAGGCTGGGGGATAAGCTATCAAAGTTAAGGGATGATGAATTTGCTTATATATAAAGAGTGATTAGATATCAAGGGTGGGAAATTTTTGTTAAACTGACTTAGCAGAATTTTTGCTACAACTAGGCCATGCATCCATAGCAAGGATGGGGGCTAAGGTTAAGGCCAAGTCAAGAGAAGGGCTCAGAGAAACCTGACTAAAGTTCGTGTAAAGAAAGAGGTTTTTCTTGTTTGTTTGGTTTGGTTTGCTTTGGTTTTTTTAGCTTTAAAACTGCGACAAATGCCGTAAAGCATGAACTCAAGTCAGTATAGCTGGGAGTATATCTTAGCTTTACTTCTTATTTATCTTCCTGAACTTGGGCAAGATATACAACTCTTCACACACCCTTCATCTGAAATATTGGGATAATAAGAATCTCTACTTAATAACAATTTTGCAGGGATATACTCAAAGTTTTCATTATAGAGTCCAGCACTTAATAAATGCTATACAATAAATAATATTGCATAAAACAATTTCTTATTACTTTTTCTACTCCCGAGTAAATAGGCCTCTATCATATCTCTTAGCCTTGTTCAGTTTTTAATAGTACTACAGATATCCTGGATCAACCTCCTTGCATAATAATCTCAGGAACTTGACCTCCATACTTATTTTCCACCATTTCAATTTGTTCCCTCACCAGAAATAATATGCATTGTACTTATTATATTAACATTATTGTTCTGACACTGCAGTTCATTCTCATTTGGGAGCCTTCTATGTCACATACCATGTATATTCTTTTAAATGCTCTTCCTTCTTTTTCTCTATTTTCTAATCCTGTTACTTCTGCTAAAATCTTCTCTTCTGCTTCCATTTGCCTATAAGACATTAAAATGTACATATTCAGGAGACAATTGATTATATATTTTTGAAATTTTGAAACCAGATCTTCAATGAAGATACAGTTTTGTAAGATGGAAGTATATAATTGGTAACTGAAGCTATGGGGATGCACAGAGTAAACATAGTGGAGAAATAAGAATGCTAGAGTGAATGAAACTAATCAAAAATATAAAGCCTAAGAAATTAGAGTGGTACGAGAAATTTATGGCAGCCTTTTCTTCAAATATGTGCTTTCTTTTTTCATATGTGCCTTTGTTTTCCATTTTAAAAATATTTTTGCATACATTTTAGGTGTACAACTATTTGGTATACACACCTATATAGTGTGATGGTTAATATTGTCAACTTGATTGGATTGAAGGATGCAAAGTATTATTCCTAGGTGTGTCTGTGAGGGTGCTGGCAAAGGAAATTAACATTTGAATCAGTGGACTAGGAGCAACAGATCCACCCTCAATCAGGGTGGGGACCATCTGATAAGCTGCCAGTGTGGCTAGGATAAAAGCAAGCAGAGGAATGTGGAAAGACTAGATTGGCTAAGTCTTCTGGCCTCCATCTTTCTCCTATGTTGGATGCTTTCTGCCCTTGAACATCAGACTCTAAGTTCTTCAGCTTTTGGACTCTTGGCCCTACACCAGTGGTTTTCCAGAAGCTCTCGGGCCATTGACCACAGACTGAAAACTGCACTGTTGGCTTCCCTACATTTGAGGTTTGGGGACTCAGACTGGCTTCATCTTTTCTCTGCTTGCAGACCACCTGTTGTAGGACATCATCTTGTGATTGTGTGAGTCAATACTCTGTAGTAAACTCCCTTTTATATATACATCTATCCTATCAGTTCTGTAACTCTAGCGAACACTGACTAACATAGATTTTGGTACCAGGAGTGGAGTGCTGCTGCAAAAATACCCTAAAATGTGGAAGTGACTTTGGAACTGGGTAACAGGCAGAGGTTGGAATAGTTTGGAGGGCCCAGAGGAAGACAGAAAAATGCAGGACAGTTTCAAACTTCCTAGAGATCTTGAGGGCTCAGAATACAGGAAGATGTGGGAAAGTCTGGAACTTCCTAGAGACTTGTCTAATGGCTTTGATCAAAATGCAGATAGTGATATGGACAATAAAGTCCAGGTTGAGGTAGTCTCCAATGGAGATGAGGAACTTGCTGGGAACTGGAGTAAAGGTCACTCTTGCTGTGCAAAGAGACTGACTACAATTTTCCCTTGCCCTAGAGATCTGTGGAACTTTGAACTTGACAGAGATTATTTAGGGTATTTGGGGGAAGAAATTTCTAGGCAGCAAAACATTCAAAAGGAAGCAGAGCTTGAAAGTTTGGAATATTTGCAGCCTGACAATACTATAGAAAAGAAAAATCCATTTTCTGGGGAGAAATTGAAGCCTGCTGCAGAAATTTGCATAAGTACCAAGGAGTCAAATGTTAATTACCAAGACAATGGGGAAAATGTTTCCAGAGATGTCAGAGACCTTCAGGGCAGCCCCTCCCATCACAGGCCATGAGACCAAGGATGAAAAATTTGTTTCCTTGGCCAGGTCCAGGGCCCCCCTGCCTCATACTGCCTAGGGACTTGGTGTCCTGCATCTCAGCTGCTCCAGCCATGGCTAAAAGGGGCCAAGGTAAATTCAGGCTCATGGCTTCAGAGGGTGCAATCACCAAGCCTTGACAGCTTTCATGTGTATTGAGCCTGCAGGTACACAGAAGTCAAGTAATGAGGTTTGAGAACCTCCACCTAGATTTCAAAGGATGTATGGAAATGCCTGGAAGTTTAGTCAGAAGTTAGCTGCAGGGGTGGGGCCCTCGTGGAGAACCTCTGCTAGGGCAGTGACAAAGGAAAATGTGGAGTGGTACCCTCTACACAGAGTCCCACTGGTCACTGCCTAATGAAGCTGTGAGAAGAAGGTCAACATCCTCCAGACCCCAGAATGATAGATCCAATGACAGCTTGCACTGTGTACCTGGAAAAGTTGCAGACACTCCACACCAGCCCATGAAAACAGCCAGGAAGGGAATTGTACCCTACGAAGTCACAAAAGCATTAGCTGCCCAAGATCATGGGAACCCGCCTCTTGCATCAGTATGACCTGGATGTGAGTCATGCAGTCAAAGGAGATCATTTTGGAGCTTTAAGATTTGAGTGCCTTGTTGGATTTCGCATTTGCATGGGACTTGTAGCCCCTTCATTTTGGCCAATGTCTCCCATTTAAAATGGGTGTATTTACCCAATACCTCCCATTGCTTTTGATTTACAAGCTCATAGCCAGAAGGACTTGCCTTGTTTCAGATGGGACTTTGCACTGTGGACTTTTAGGTTAACGCTGGACTCAGTTAAGATTTTGGGGGACTATTGGAAAGGCATGAAATGTGAGGACATAAGATTTGGGAAGGACAAAGGGTGGAATTATGTGGTTTAGCTCTGTGCCCCCACTCAAATCTCACCTTAAATTGTAATAATCCCTACTTGTTGTGGGAGGGTAATTGTGGTAGGAGGTGACTGAATCATGGGGGCAGGTTTTTCCTGTGCTATTGTCATCAAATTGAATAAGTCTCTTGAGATCTGATGGTTTTATAAAAGGGAGTTCCCCTGCACACTCTCTTTGTTGCCTGCCACCATGTAAGATGTCCCTTTGCTCTTTCTTCATCTTCTGCCATGATTATGAGGCTTCCCCAGCCATATGGAACTGTAAGTCCATTAAACTTCGTTCCTTTATAAATTACCTAGTCTTGAGTACGTTTTTATTAGCAGCCCAGGGGGAGCTAATTGAATGATTAGGCAGGTGTTTCCCAGGCCATTCTGGTGATAGTGAATAAGTCTCAAAAGATACGATGGTTTTATAAAGGAGAGTTCCCCTGCACACATTCTCTTGCCTGCTGCCATGTAAGATGTCCCTATTCTCTTCCTTCATCTTTTCTGCCATGACTGTGAGGACTCCCAAGCCATGTGGAACTGTGTCCATTTAACCTCTTTCTCAGATGAATTACCCACTCTCAGGAATATCTCTATTATCAGCTTGAAAACAAACTAATATATATAGTGAAATGACAACTACAGTCAAGCAAATTATTCTATCCATCACCTTTTATAATTACCTTTTCCCCCAAAACAAGAATGCCTAAAAATCTACTCTCTTAGTGAATTTTCAGTATTCAATACAATATTGTTAACTATAACCCTCATAATCTACATTAGAGCTCTAGACCTATTCATTCTACATGGCTGCAAGTTCATAACCTTTGACTCACTTCACTTCCTTCTATTTATTTCCCCTGATTTCCCCAGTAATCGCTGTTCTATTCTCTGTTTGCTATGTATAAGTGAAATCATGCGATATTTTTCTTTCTGTGTCTGGCTTATTTCTCTTAGCCTAATGTCCTCTGGGTTACTAACATGAATGTTGTGGCAACATT
>NW_012103277.1:1934916-1956938 GCF_000951045.1 Mandrillus leucophaeus | reverse complement strand
TATGAGGAGAGTAGAGAAGGTTTAAACTTCTAATTGACAAAGGAAGATTATGATTAGCGTAAAATAGAATTGATAGCAGTGATTAACACTTGAGGTTAAGATTAGCGTAAAATAGAATTGATAGCAGTGATTAACACTTGAGGTTAATAGTAGTGACAGGGGATGAATGGTGAATCTAACCTTGATCATGAGCATTGTCTGACAGCAGTCATCAGTCCAATTGTTGGTTAAGAGAAGGTGAACGATTTCCTCCATTCCAGCATGAATTGTGCTAGGTTTCTGTGGCAAAGGTTAAAAAAATATATAATTGTGGTATATTTGAGAAAAGGATCAATTAAAATTCTTAATTTTCCCATTTTTTCTTCTAATTACTTGCATTAAAATAGTACTGTTCTCTCATATTTTTAGTTTATATACAATTTCAACTATATATTGCAGTGATTTTTTTTTTCAGGATAGACTGTGTTCTAACTACTATTTTTGCATAATAAAATAACCCTAAACTTAATGACAGAAAAACTTTTAATATGCACATGAATTCTGTAGGTTAAAAGTTCAACCAAGAACTATAAAAGAAACAAAATGCTCTGGACACTTGTTAAAAATGGCAAGGAAACTGTAGTCCCAGCTACTCCAGAGGCTGAAGCAGGAGGATCACTTGAAGTCAGAGTTTGAAGCCAGCCTGGGCAACATAAGAAGACCCCATTTCTAGAAAAAGTAAAAAAGGTAAGGAAGACTTCACTCAAGACTTCTGCAATATAGATTAAGACTATTTCAATAAAGGAGAGCAATTATATTCAACTTCACTGAAAGAAAAGGTGGGAGAATTTTTAAATGTTGGAGTAAGCTAATGGAAAAATATTAGCAAAGATATTAGCAGATGACATTAGCAAAGAGATTGGTCAAAGTGACTAGGTCATCTATCTTTGCTTGAAGTTAGACTCCTAACCTCCCACAGAGATTCAAAATTAGGGACAATATCTCCTTAAATGAATATACATTTCAAAGGGATGGTTCCTAAAACTTTGATGAAGACATTCCTTGTAAAACTAGTGAGAAGTGGGAAGAAACTTTATATCTCATAGAGGCAGAGAAAAAGTTTCTAATTGCAAGTTTTCTTAAGTAAATGCTCTATAAAAGAAAGGTCATGGATTTGCAGTCAGAAAGAAACCTGTCTGAGATTAGTCAAGTTGAGGGGAATTTTAAGGCCTTCTTGTTCAGTACAGGGATGAGCTTAGTTGTTTTCCACAGAGTATGGGTTTCAACTGGAAAGACATGAAGGTTAGAGGTGATTCTATGGCTGGGGAAAGGGATGACTTTTCTCATATAAATAAGGGTTGATGCTAAATGTCAGCTGGAACCTCTGCTGGGATGTCAGCTGAAACATCCACTCTCCATGAGGGTTAATTTTAGTTTGCTTGCAACATAGTGACTGTATTCCAAGTGGGAGCATCCTTAGAAACAAAACAGAGGTGTATGGCATTAATATAATTCAAGAAGAGTTGTGGAGTCACTTTCACCATGTTTCCAGGCTCAAGGAGATGATTACGTGAGTTGGAAGGCATCATTGTGGCTATCTATGGAAAGCACACTCTGCCATGGTCAGAAATACTATTGGCCAAGTATAATATTTATTAGGAAAAAATAGATTTATATCTCTAATAAGATGGGATCATTGTATACTTTGTTATCATTTATTTAGAATCATAACAGAGTGCCTATAGAATAAATTAGTGGAGAAAGTTATTTTGAATTTACATTATTTTCAATATGAATTTTGGAGTAGAATCCACTTATAATTTAGTTGAATTGAAAGAGGGAATAGCTTTACTCTTATTACTATCTTATAACTGTCAGTTGTAATTGTAAATTATAATTACAGCCTGGACTGTACTGAAATTCTTACAGAATATTTTTCTGAAAGAGCCATAAGACAAGGGTGTGTTCTGATTCTTAATTGCAAGTAATTTAAAAGGCTCATAATCCTTGTTTAACCAAAATGATTATGAACTTTCCCCTAGGGAAAAGGTGGCATTATTTATTTATGCCTATACTATAATTCATATATATGCATTTATAATCTCCATACCAGACTGCAGAATCAGAATTAGTGTATAGAAAAACTAGTTACCATCCTGGAAACTAATAGCTGAAATTTACTTTTTTTCTTGGAATATTTATTGAGTCTCTACTTTGTTAGGCATTGGAATGGGCACTGTGGTAATAATTTGATGAGCAAGACGTGGTACCTACTTGGAAAGCCCATAGTATCCATAAGTAAGCATGCAATAATTTTCACATATTAAAAATAAATATTTTACTCCGAGTTGTTATTGAATAATGCAGGAAAAAACACAATGTATTTTCCAAATTAGTTTCAGATTTCTTTGGAGAAATAAAAATGTGAATAAGTAGAACTTAATTATTTGATTTGCAGAAATAATATGAATACAAATCTTCAGATATAAGTATTCATTGATACTTGCTTTGGGGAAAGCTGAAGACTAGGTGCTATATACATGTGAGTAGCCCTTAGTAGGGAGAAACCCCACTTCTCTTAGATGGTATGTATAATCCATATTGTAAAAGAGATAATCTATTAAAATGTATATTGTTTTATACTTTATTTCCTTTTCCATTGCATAGGTTTTATATATTATGCTGTTACACGGTAGGCAAATCTAAATTTCTGATCTGAGCAAACCCTAGTTTAGGAGAAGCCATAAACTTCTGATAAACTGGGGTTTGCTGCTTTGAAGGTTACATTGGTATACACCCAACAGATATAATAGTAATTCACATTTTGTATATTTTGATACCTCTTTAAAATATTCTAAATGTAAAAGTAATAACAATTTTTATTTATTTTCAGAAATGTTGGTTCACTTGTTCTTAGAAATTGGCGTATGAGTTTAAATTTATCCAATTTAATTTAATTTTTTATTTTTCAAAAATTATTTATTTTTATGGATTTAGGGGTACAAGTTCAGTTGCGATACATAAATATATTGCATAGTGGTGAAATTTGGGCTTTCAGTGTATCCGTCACCTGAATAGTGTGCATTGTACCCAATAGGTAGGATGTTATCCCTTGCCTCCCTCCCACCCTCCAGCATTTTGGAGTCTCCAATGTCTATTATTCCACTCTATATGTCTGTATGTATCCACTGTTTCGTTCTCACTTCTAGTTGGGAACACACATTTTTCAAACTCTTTCTTTCTCAGTCATTTCACTAAAGGTAATGGCTTCCTGTTCCATCCCTGTTGCTGTGAAAGACATAATTGTATTCTTTTTTATGACCGAGTAATGGTATATTGTATATAAAGTCAGTATTATGGTTAGCTTTTGCGTCAGGTTAGATTTAGTCACAAATAATCCAGTCTCCAGTGAAATTATAACGTAAAGTGTGAATCACTGCACAGCGTAAGTAACCTGAAAACTTTATTATCGTCTTCCCCAGATTTTGTAGTGTCATGGTGGAATGGATGTTTATAATTGCCTTTGATGAAAGCCATGGCTAACCAATGCACATGTCAGAAGTTGTAATAGGAAGAACAACTTATAGAAACTTAAAATGTTGGTAGATTATTATTTTTATTGTTGTTCAATTTGTTGCATTTGAAGTTTTACTTGGTCTAGATAACCTAACAAGCCCATAGTATCCATAAGTAAGCATGCAATAATTTTACATATTAAAAATAAATATTTTACTCCGAGTTGTTATTGAATAATGAAGGAAAAAACACAATGTATTTTCCAAATTAGTTTCAGATTTCTTTGGAGAAATAAAAATGTGAATAAGTAGAACTTAATTATTTGATTTGCAGAAATAATATGAATACAAATCTTCAGATATAAGTATTCATTGATACTTGCTTTGGGGAAAGCTGAAGACTAGGTGCTATATACATGTGAGTAGCCCTTAGTAGGGAGAAACCCCACATCTCTTAGATGGTATGTATAATCCATATTGTAAAAGAGATAATCTATTAAAATATATATTGTTTTATACTTTATTTCCTTTTCCATTGCATAGGTTTTATATATTATGCTGTTACACGGTAGGCAAATCTAAATTTCTGATCTGAGCAAACCCTAGTTTAGGAGAAGCCATAAACTTCTGATAAACTGGGGTTTGCTGCTTTGAAGGTTACATTGGTATACACCCAACAGATATAATAGTAATTCACATTTTGTATATTTTGATACCTCTTTAAAATATTCTAAATGTAAAAGTAATAACAATTTTTATTTATTTTCAGAAATGTTGGTTCACTTGTTCTTAGAAATTGGCGTATGAGTTTAAATTTATCCAATTTAATTTAATTTTTTATTTTTCAAAAATTATTTATTTTTATGGATTTAGGGGTACAAGTTCAGTTGCGATACATAAATATATTGCATAGTGGTGAAATTTGGGCTTTCAGTGTATCCGTCACCTGAATAGTGTGCATTGTACCCAATAGGTAGGATGTTATCCCTTGCCTCCCTCCCACCCTCCAGCATTTTGGAGTCTCCAATGTCTATTATTCCACTCTATATGTCTGTATGTATCCACTGTTTCGTTCTCACTTCTAGTTGGGAACACACATTTTTCAAACTCTTTCTTTCTCAGTCATTTCACTAAAGGTAATGGCTTCCTGTTCCATCCCTGTTGCTGTGAAAGACATAATTGTATTCTTTTTTATGACCGAGTAATAGTATATTGTATATAAAGTCAGTATTATGGTTAGCTTTTGCGTCAGGTTAGATTTAGTCACAAATAATCCAGTCTCCAGTGAAATTATAACGTAAAGTGTGAATCACTGCACAGCGTAAGTAACCTGAAAACTTTATTATCGTCTTCCCCAGATTTTGTAGTGTCATGGTGGAATGGATGTTTATAATTGCCTTTGATGAAAGCCATGGCTAACCAATGCACATGTCAGAAGTTGTAATAGGAAGAACAACTTATAGAAACTTAAAATGTTGGTAGATTATTATTTTTATTGTTGTTCAATTTGTTGCATTTGAAGTTTTACTTGGTCTAGATAACCTAACAAGCCACATGTTTTGTTACTTTTGGCAAAAAACGGAGTTCAACTATAGTGTCTTAAAAGCTCAAAATGAGAAAACAATAAAAGCTTTACCTATGATTCAAATATACTTGAGTAGGAGCTTTCTCCAGAAAAATCTCAGAGTTGTGGGAAGTCATGAAATAGTGACACAGTAGGGAAGAAAATGAATCTTGGTAATTTTTTAAGAACACAAATGATCTTCCATGTTATTTTGCAAAGTGTTCAGTTTTATTTCTGGATTGAGTATGCACGTTAGGCAGTCTATCTTTATTATTCGGCAGGATAAAAACCTTCATAGGACTCACACAGTGTCTATAATGTAAAATAATCTCATTGACTTGCTATTTGAATTATTTTGACACTTATCACAAAAAAGTTGAAAAGTAAGAATGATCTCAATTTTGAATAAATAATAATACAAATGTTCATATATCAATGTAACTAAATATATACATTTATATTTTTCTAAGTGTGCACCACATATATTACTATAACATTTTATATAGTCCTGCAAAAATATTTATATCAAGTTCCCTCTCTAGTGATATAGATATAATATTACATTTGCTTACGACAAGTGAATTAGAGAAGAAAACTCTGGAACATTTAAAAATAACGTAGTCAAATTAAATTATGAAAATAGTTTGGAAATAAATTAGCTTAACAATTTACTAGTTTTGCACTTCCATTGCATATAAATATGTAAACTGGATCGCTAAGACAGAACTTCTGTAGATAACCTAAACATTTGCTGAACTAAAAACAAATCATAGCTAAGTGAAATAAGCCAGTCACAGAAAGACAAATACTGTTAATTCCACTTACATAAGATATTTAGAATAGTCGAAATCATACAGAAAGAAAGTGGAATGGTGGGTACCAGGGTCCAGGGGAGGAGAGAATGAGGAGTTATTGATTCAAGGGTACAGAGTTTCCACTTTACACGACGAAGAGTTATGGAGATATATGGTGGTGGTGGGTGCACAACATTATGAATGTATTTAATACCACCAAGCTGTATACTTAAAAATGGGTAAGATGGCAAATTTTTTATATGGATTTTTCCACAACAAAAAAACATGGAAAAATATTTTTAAAGCCCCACAAACTAGAAAATCTTAAGTATCAAAATAGCCATTTCAGGTGTCAATAGAGAACAACCCTCTATACATTAAAATTGACTTTCTAATCTTAATGTACAACTTACTGCCATATTGTATAGGCTTAGTATTAGTGATGAATTAATAGCTAATTTATGTATTTTAAACCGTAACAATGCCTTCTTTCAGTTCTTTCTCCTCTTTCTGCTCCCTACTAACCTCCTTTGTCTCTTCATCCTGCCTTTCTTGCTCATCCTTTCTCCTCATTTTTCTATTCATATTCCAAAAGTAAATATTAAAATTATGTCCATATGATAAGAAAAACTAATCATCTTGGCAGTGGTCAAATCAGATGCAATTAACATTTTCAATTTTGCTTAAACTTGCCTCAGAAATGGTGAATAAATACCACTTTACTTATCTCAGCATTGCATATTCAATATTAAGGGGCATTAAATAGTTTAAAATGAAATTGATTTTATTTCAAGGTAAAGTAAAGCATGCTTATTCTGATGATTTCTTATCATGAATGGTTTTAAATAAACTAATCAATAAGCATTCAATTAACACTTTTTTTCCTATCCAGGAATACTTCAAACTCTTTTCTATCCCCAAACAACAATATTGCATGATAAATTTTCAAATTTTAATCAAAAGTCAAATATAAAAGTCCATATATCCCTACTATACAATGTTGGATTTTGTGTCATAGTGAGTCAGATAAGAGTTTGAGTGGTTGCCAACTTGTTAATTGGAAGATCAAGAGGAAAGAAAGCTCAGAGAGCTCAATTTAATACATTGCTTATTCAGTATATTGAGTAATAAATTAGTAGCTGGAAAGAATGAATACACTTCTCTGGTAGTTTATCATGCAGTAGTAATTTCAGCCTTACATGTAATATGCCTCTAGGTTCCATCCACATATATCACAGGTGGAATTAAAGTCTATCTAGTTTATGAAAGGGTTACCTTCAAAAATAAAAGCAAATCTGTATTCAGCTGAACTATTCAGAAAATGGATGCAAGACTTTCTGTTTTTGGATTATGTAGAAACTTGTGCCTTTTCCATATCAGAATATATTTGCAAACATGGCAGTGCTCTCTAATTTCCAGCTGTATTCAAGAATACAAAAACATATTTTCAGAAAACTAAATTAGAATTTAAAATATAATGTACATATATAGACAATAAATTATATAAGAAATAATCGTAATTTTATATTTAAATCTTTGAATTTGGTTTTCTTTAATTATTTCCACATTAATTATTTTGTGTTACACTTTGGGTTTCATGAGTTAGGTAATTTATTTTATTTTTTGAGAGAAAGTTTCTGGTTGTCTCTGCTTTTAATACAATTGACCATTTATGCCTCAACGAAAAAATGTAAACATTATTTAATATATTTATGGACCTGAATCTTTGGGTATGCAAATTTATTCTACAAAGTAAATTACCCCTGTACTTTATAGAATTATATGTGTAGAGAGTAAAGTAAGACCTCCATAAATGTCTTATTTGTGGTGCTGTTTTCTGCTCTAAGAGCTTCCATTTTGTAAAGAATGAGGTCATCGTCCTTTACACACTGGCTAATACCCTGGTAAAGAACAATCATTCAAGACATCATTTTAGAGGCTGATTTCAGTCTTCTATAAGGAAAATGGTAATCTGTTTGGATAATGCTATTATGACTGAATTAAAACAAGAAAACTGTACAGGTCTTTTTTTATGGTATATGTTTCTCAAGTTTTACTAATTAATCCTCCCCAGCAGGAAAAATGCTATTAACACAGAGTTGGGATGTTATGCTGAATGAATGTAAATGTTATAAATAATATTTGCTTGTTGAATTAAACACAAACCACAACATTAAAAAATGAATATATTAACATTTTCTTTTGTATTTCTGGATATTCATATAAATAAAATATTTAATTTCTTTGCAAACATTAAAGCAGAAGTCAGAATTAACATAGCCTTTAAGATATCACCCTCTCCGAATGAACTCATTAATGAATTTTTCTTAATATTCTTTTAAAATGGTGAAAAATGCATATTAGTCCATAAAACATAATTAATTCATCATAACACTATTTCATTCAAAGCAGTAATACATTGATATGTTGAAATAAATTTTCTTTATTTTTAAAATTAGTATTTAGTACATATGTAAGAATATTAATGGCATCACACTTTTGGAATCACCGAAAATATATAAATTTGGGTACATAAAATAATATCATAAAATTAAAAAACCTTCTGATACCTATCAATGCCCTAATTTAATATCCTGTTAACATAGATGTAAAACAGGGGTGTCCAATCTTTTGGGCTCCCTGGTCACAGTTGAAGAAGAATTTTCCTGGGTCACACATAAAATACATTAACACTAACTATAGCTGATGAGCTAAAAAATAATAATAAAAATAAAATAAACTGCAAGCAATTTCATAATGTTTTAAAAAATTTTACAAATTTGTGTTGGATGACATTCAAAGGCGTCCTGGGCCACATTGGGTCACAGGTTGTACAAGCTTGGTGTAAAAGATAGACATTTCATTAATTTAAAATACTTGCCCTTTGGATCTGATCTCGTGCCTAGACTTCCCTGGCACTAAGCGTATTTTCAGTCATATTGAGGAAGATCTCTTCACCCCTGAACTATTGCGCACATTCTCCCATATAATAGTGGTCGCCTATTTTATGTTTGACTAAACAGTGTTGGTAGGCCAGCCCTTCCAAATGTGTCTCCAATTTACTTAGATGCTGATTTGGAAAGTTCCATTTTTTTCTTTGGAAAAAAAGGGAACAAAATAAATACATTATTTGTTGAGTTATTTGAGAACTAAAAAGTCACCTTGTAAATGCCCTAGATAAATTATAGAGTCTAGACAAGTGGGATTAGTATTTCAGCCAAAGTTAGAAATCAGAGTTGGGTTTTGATTTTTAATGGCATGTAGCACAGAAACACCCACAACTTCTCTGAAAAGTACACATTCCGAATAGGACGCTTGAGGAAGATACAGGCAAGAAAGATAAGACTAGTGAGAAATAGGATACTGCTTTATTATCTTTGAGAAGCCATTATGTTTGTTGGAAGAATTGTGGGACTTTATAAAGCTGAGTTTGGCATGAGTCTTAAGCCAAAAGCTTAAGTGGGGTCTTAACCACAAAAGCCACAGTCCACATTTAAAGTCAGCAGTAAAGACATCTCTTTAAATTTATTTATCCTGCCCAGCTTTACCTTCTCCCTTTCTTGGTGTTTCAGGTTAATTGTAATAATGTTCCTAATTTTCCACTACTTCTATCTATGCCCTTTGCATTATGAGTTTGCAGTGCCTCCATTAAGAGGCAAAGTCTATTTCTTCATCCTTGAATCTGGGATGGCCTGGCCTGGTCACTAGAATGCAGTAGATATGACAAGCAATTTCCGAACCTAGACCTGAAAGGCTTCTGTTTTTTGCCACTCTCTGCTTTGAAACCCTTTCTCCGCCGTGAGAACAAGTCTACATTCTTCTGTCACAGAATGAGACAGAATTTGGAGCACAGCCGAGTCATAACAGCCAAGGTCATCTTATGTGATCCAGGTCCACTCAACCCACAACAGATAACTGCAAACATAAGAAAAAGCACAGTTAATATAGGTTGAATCCAACTATCGGTAGAATCACCCAGATGACTATAGACTTAACACAAATAATAAATGTTCATTGTTTTAAACTAACTAGTTTTAGAATATTTCATTATGCAGAAATAGCTAAATAATACTATTCAATGCTTGACTCCTCATTCCTTTGTACTTCTATCTCATGTGATATGCCTGTTTATCTGCATGATCTTTAGTGAAATGGTGAAATAAAATATGGGCATGGTCAACTAGAATAGTCCAAACTCCAATCTGTTTCAGAAATTGACCAAAACTGGGTCAACATTTTACCAGAGACATGTTACCACGGTTTTCACTATTTTATTTTATTTTTTGAGACAGTCTCACTCTGTCGCTTAGGCTGGAGTGTGGTGGTGGGATCTCAGATCACTGCAACCTCCGCCTCCCGGGTTCAAATGATTCTTGTGCCTCAGCCTTCCAAGTACCACAGTTTTTAGAAAAGTATCTATCGCTTTGATGAGCCGATAAACCAAGCTGAGAATGACAATATAAGAACCCTCAGAACACCATTGGGAATTTAGTCTTTATGAAACCAGCATTTTTGGTTATATGTCAATAAATTATTAAAAAAAAATTAACTGAAGCAAGTACGATTTGGGTTTCCATTAAAACCAAACATTTCTAAGTAATACAAGTAATATGGGGTTTTATAACTGTCTAGTCACAAGGGAGAAAGAATTTCAAAATACTATAAGAGAGATACTGTGGTCAGCAAGTTGCTCAATATCAAGTAACAGAGAACATTAAAGAGAGAACAAAGAACATAAACATGTGTCTTTTAATACACAGCACCTAATTTCCAAATAAACATGCCCCAAAGCATTGTTTTGAATATATATTATTATATGGTAAATCCATTTTCCTTTGAGCCGGAGGTGGGATTTTTAGTAGAATAAAAATACATTCTGTTATAACAAATTTAGGCCAGGCATGGTGGCTCAGGCCTGTAATACCAGCACTTTGGGAGGCTGAGGTAGTTGGATCACTTGAGCCAGGAGTTTGAGACCAGCTTGGCCAACATGGTGAAACCCTGTCTCTACTAAAAAAAACATTAGCTGGGTGTGGTGACACACGCCTGTAATCCCAGCTATTCGAGAGGCTGAGGCACGAGAATCCCTTGAACCCCAGAGGCTGGGCTGCAGTGAGCCAAGATTTCGCCACGGCACTTCAGTCTGGGTAACAGAGTGAGGTAAGACTCTATCTCAAAAAAAAAAGAAAAGAAAAAAATTTTTAAAAGACTACAGGTATTACTTCCTACTACCCGCCTTAACACCTCCCACACCCATTACTAGGCACTGAAGTTGAAATAATTAAATTATATAAATCTTTCACTGGCAAACACTGCAACTGCTAAAAATCGAGCAATTCTCTCTTCAAAGCTCAAAGTGTATCTCAGAATTTCATTTTCAACTATGGTACATTCTGGAATGGAATGAGAAGAAACATCAGACTGATAACTTTCTCTATTGCTTACAATTATAAATATACTGCTCTGTTTTCCCATGTGCCTTTGTTTGAGTGTGTATGCATTCAGCAATAGCATCTTATATTCAAAACTGCTAGATGAATCAAGCAACCTTGTCAACTGTCCCGTAACAGACTCACAGTAAATACCTCAATTTAAATATTATTTGACAAAACTTGCGTATGTAAAGTAGCTTTAAAAATATGATGCTCAACTTATGAACTCACAAGTAGAATATACTGTGCTTTATTTGAATTTGTTGGCAAAAAGATTGCTGTAAAAGAAGTCAGGAAACAGGAAACACAGAGAAATGTTAATTTTCAAAGTGTTTTTGGTTATAATAGCTATTACAAACTCACAATTGTGACAGATGTGAAGTTTAGCATGAATAACGATATTAGAAAAACATGTTTTGGCCATGATATATCCGATATATTCAGAAAGGAAACACACAAACTATTAAACTTAGTCATGAAGAAATAGGACATAAAGTGGACTCACCACTAGCAGTGATTGCTTTAGTGTAAATCTGGAATCCCAGCAATTCAGTCAATATAAACAAATGCTAGAAACGTAAGCTGTTTGTCCAGAAATATTTTTTATCAACAAAGAACAAAATACCACATGCTCTGGAATTCATCCATGCTGAACATACTCTTTAAATAAATAAGTCGTGTTGAGGATAGTTGGCCCCTAAACTTGTGTTGAAAATGTAGGAGGAGTCTGGATCTGTCTTTATTTAGTACGCATTGCCTCTGAATGTCATGTACACACAAACAAGTAGAAACCAGGAGTAGGGTAGAATTAATCAATGACTGTCATGAAATATATTTGGTTTGGTCAATACTAACTGAAATGGTATTAAGTAGGGGTTAATTTTGCCTTATCTACCTCCCTTTAATACCCACAATATTTAGCACCCATACATTCTTAGGAACAATTACAAGGAATAAAACACATGAAAATGGGTTAAATGAAGATGTATTAATTTTATACTTGTTAGTTTTTCATTTGATCTTCCTCATTGTAAGTTTTTTCCCCTAATTTTTACTTTGATTTGTAACGCCTACTTAAACAATATCCTTAAGAAGATAAAGACTCCTGCCTTTCTTTTTTTTCAAGCAATGGCTGATAGATTTAATTTGATAATGTTTGATTTCTCTTTAATTTATATTTTGTGTTACCTCCTATTTCATAATGAATGAAAATGGCCGTCAATTTATATTAATGACATTAAAGTTTTCTTCTTTTTTAGCTTTTATTTTAAGTTCAGGGGTAGACATGTAGGTTTGTTGCACAGGTAAACTTGTGTCATGGGAGTTCGTTGCACAGATTATTTCATCACCCAATTATTAATCATAGTACCCATTAGTTATTTTCCCTGACCGTCTCCCTCCTCCCATCCTCCACCGTCTAATAGGCCCCAGTGTCTGTTGTTTCCGTCTATGTGTCCATGAGTTCTCATCATTTAGCTCCCACTTGTAAGTGAGAAGATGTGGTATTTGGTTTTCTGTTCCTTCCTTAGTCTGCTAAGGATAATGACCTCCATCTCCATCCATGTTTCTGCTAAGGACATATCTTGTTCTTTTTTATGACTACATAGTATTATTCCATGGTGTGTATATGCCACATTTTCTTCATCCAGTCTACAATTGATGGCCATTTAGGTTGACTCCGTCTTCACTGTTGTGAATGCGCTACAGTGAACATATACGTGTATGTGTCCTTATGATAGAACAATTTATATTTATATTTATGTTTCTTTGGGTATATTCCAGTAATGGGATTGCAGGTTCAAATGGTAGTTCTGTTTTTAAGTCTCTAAGGAATCACCACATTGTTTTCCAAAATAGTTGAACTAATTTACACTCCCATCAGCAGTGTGTAAGTGTTCACTTTTCCCCACAACCTCGTCAACACCTGTTATTTTTTGACTTTTTATTAATGGCCATTCTGACTGGTGTGAGATGGTATCTCATTGTGGCTTTGATTTGCATTTATCTAATGATCAGTGATCAGTGATGTTGAGCTTTTCTTCGAATGGTTGTTGGCTGCATGTATATTTTCTTTTGAAAAGTGTTCATGTGCTTTGCCTATTTTCTAATGTGGCTGTATGTTTTATTTTTCTTGTAAATCTGTTTAAGTTCCTAATACATGCTGGATATTAGAACTTCGTCAGATGCACAGTTTGCAAAAATTTTTTCTTCCATTCTCTAGGTTGTCTGTTGATGGTATCTTTTGCTATGTGGAAGCTCTGTAGTTGAATTAGATCCCATTTGTCAATATTTTCTTTTGTAGCAATTGCTTTTGGCATCTTCATCATGAAACGTTTACCTATTTCTATGGTCCAGAATAGTATTGCCTAGTTTCTCTTCCACTGTTTTTACAATTTTGGGTTTTACATTTAAGTCTTTAATTCATCTTGAGTTGATTTTTGTATATGGTATAAGAACAGTGTCAACATTTAATCTTCTGCATATGGCTAGTCAGTTACCCTAGCACCATTTATTGAACAGGGACCCTGTTCTCCATTGCTTGCTTGTGTTAGCTTTGTTAAATATCAGATAGTTGTAGGTGTAAAGCCTTATTTCTGGGCTCTCTATTTTGCTCCATATGTTTACATTTCTGTGTCTGTTTTTATACAAGTATCATGCTGTTTTGGTTATTATAGCCCTGTAGTTGGCTAGCATGGCACCTCCAGCTTTGTACTTTTTGCTTAGGGTTACCTTGATCATTTTGATTCCATATGAATTTTAAATATATTTTTCTATTTCTGTGAAGAATCTCTTTGACAGTTTGATAGGAATAAGATTGAATCCATAAATTGCTTTGGGCAGTTTTGCCATTTTAATGATATTGATTCTTCTCATCCATAAGCATATTTTTCCGTTTGTTGGTGTCACCTCTGATTTCTTTGAGCAGTGTTTTATAGATCTCCTAGTAGAAATCTTTCACTTTCTTGGTTAATTGTATTATTTGGTATTTTATTCATTTATTTTTTGTGGCAATTGTGAATGGAATTGCATTTCTGATTTGGCTCTCTATCTGACTGTTGTTGGTGTATAGGGATGCTGGTAATTTTTGTACATTGATTTTGTATCTGGAGACTTTGCTGAGTTGTCTATCAGCTTTAGGATCTTTTGAGATGAGACCGTGGGGTTTACTAAATATAGGATCATGTCGTCTGCAAACAGGGATAGTTTGACTTCCTCTGTTGCTATTTGGATGCCCTTTATTTATTTATGTTGCCAGGACTTTATTTATTTATGCCCTTTATTTATTAATGTTGCCAGGACTGCCAATACTATGTTGAATAGAAGTGGTGAGAGGGGGAATCCTGTCTTGTGCCAATTTTCAAGAGGAATGTTTGGAGATGTTGCCCATTCAGTATGTTGGCTATGGGTTTGTCACAGATGACTCTTAATATTTAAGATATGTTCCTTCAATACATAGTTACTTGAAAGTTTATAACATGAAGCAGTGTTGAATTTTATTGAAAACCTTTTCTGCACCTACTGAGATAGTCATAATATGGTTTTTATCTTTAGTCCTGTTTATAAAATGAATCACATTTATTGATTTGCATGTAATCAACAAAACTTTCATTCCAGAGATAAAACATATTTGATAGTGGTGGGTAAACTTTTTGATGTGCTGCTGAATTTGGTTTGCCAGTATTTTGTTGTGGATTTTTGCATCAATGTTCACCAAAGATACTGGCCAGAAGTTTCCTTTTTTGTGTTGTGTCTCCGCCAGGTTTTGCTATCAATATGATAGTAGCCTCGTTGAACCATTTACTCCTGAATTGTTTCAGTAGAAATGATACCAGCTCTTCTTTGTGTATCCGATAGAATTTGGCTGTGTATCTCCCTGGTCCTGGGCTTTGTTGTTGTTATTGTTGTTGTTGTTAGGCTCTTTATTACTTTTAATAGGCTATTTTTATACTTTTATTACTGTCAGTTCAGGGATTCACTTTCTTCCTGGTTCAGTCTTGGAAAAGTGTATGTTTCCATACACTGCAAATTTATCCACTTTTTTTCCTAGATTTTCTAGTTTGTGTGCACAGAGGTGTTCATAATATTACCTGATGGTTATGCATATTTCTGCGGGATCAGTGGTAATATTCCCTTTGTTGTTTCTAATTGTGTTTATTTGAATCTTCTCTCTTTTCTTTCTTAGTAGTCTAGCTATCAGTCTATGTATTTTAGTGATTAAAAAAACAATTCCTGAATTTGTCAATCTTTTGAATGATCTTTTGTGTCTTAATTTCTTTCTGTTTAGCTCTGCTTTTGGCATTTCTTAGCTCCTGCCGGCTTTGGGGTTGGTTTCCACTTGATTTTCTACATCTTTTAGTTGTGGTGTTAGGTTGTTGATTTGAAATCTTTCTCACTTTCTGATGTGGGCCTTTAGTGCTGTACATTTCTCTCTTAACAGTGTCTTCCTTGTGTACCAGAGATTCTGTTATGTCGCATCTTTGTTCTCATTGTTTTAAAGAACTTACTGATTTCTGCTTTAATTTCATTATTTACCCAAAAGTCTCTCAGGCACAGGTTATTCAGTTTCTCTGTAATTGTATAGTTTTGAGTGATTTTTCTTAGTTTTTATCACTAATTTTATTGTGTTGTCGTCCAAGAAGGTGGTTGTTATGATTTCAGTTATTTTACATTTGCTGAGGAGGGTTTTGTGTCGGATTATGTAGTTCATTTCAGAATCTGTGCCATGTAGTGATGAGAAGAACGTATATACTTTTGTTTATTGGTGGAGATTTCTCTAGATGTCTATCAGGCCTATTTGTTGCAATGCTGAGTTTAAAGTCTGCATATCCTTGTCAATCTTCCTCCTCAATGATCTGTCTAATACTGTCAGTGCAGAGTTGAAGTCTCCCAATATTATTGTTTGGGAGTCTAAGTCTCTTTGAAGGTCTCTAAAGAGTTTGCTTCATGAACCTGAGTGGTTCTGTGTTAGGTGCACATATATTTAGAATAATTAGGTCTTCTTGTTGAATTGAACCCTTTAACATGATGTAGTGTTGTCCTTTTTCTTTTTCAGTTTTTGTTGATTGGAAGGCTGTTTTGTCTGAAATTAGGATTGCAATCCCTGCTTTTTTTCTGTTTGCTGTTTGCTTGGTAGATTTTTTGCCACCCCTTTATTTTGAGCCCAGGGCTGTCATCACATGTGAGATGGTTCTCTTAGAGACAGCTTATCAGTGGGTCTTGGGTCTTTATCCAGCCTGCCACTCTGTACCTTTTAACAGGGGTCATTTAGCCCATTTACATTCAAGGTGAGTATTGGTATGAGTGGATTTGATCCTGTCATCATGCTGTGAACTGGTTATTATGCTGACTTGTTTTGTGTGGTTGCTTTATAGTATCACTGGTCTGTGTACTTAAGTGTGTTTCTTTGATGGCTGGTACTGGTCCTTCCTTTTCATTTAGTGCTTCCTTCAGGAGCTATCGTAAGGCAGGTTTGGTGGTAATGGATTCCCTCAGATTTGCCTGTCTGAAAAACACCTTATTTCTCCTTCGCTTATGAATCTTAGTTTGACTGGATATGAATTCTGTGTTAGAATTTCTTTTTCTTTAACCCTTTTTCATTTAGAAAAAGAAGGTACAGCTTGCTGCCAGCACTCATTTGCTCTCTGAGGCTGAAGCAAATTTGATTTTCAATTTGAAAATAAAATATAAAAAAATTAAATATAAAAACTTTTCTCAGAGCTATTTCTAAACATAATTAACATCAAAATTGTATGAATCATCACAATCATCTATTCTGGAAAAATCAGATTCATAAATGAATCTTTGACCAACAACTGTTCATAAACAATGTTAACATTGCGTGTAGGAATGCTATGTTTTCTAGGTTTTAAAATTTTCAGCTATCAAGAATTATCATATTTGTCAATGAAAATACCACTATTAAAAACAGAATGCTATAAATAGAATGATATCTTTTATTTCCAAAGTCAATGTACTAGACATAGATTTTGTCTCTTTACATAATCCTGTATTTCTTGGACTTTTTGTTCATTTTTAATAGTTTTTCTCTATTCTTGTCTGTCTTATTACAGAAAACCAGTCTCCAAACTCTGAGATTATTTTCTCAGCTTGCTCTAGTCTGTTATTAATACTTGTGATTCCATTAATAAATTATTGTAGTGTGTTTTTCAACTCTATCAGGTCAGTTACATTTTTTTCTATACTGGCTATTTTATCTGTCAGCCTCTGTATTGTTTTATTGTGATTTTTAGTTTCTTTGGATTGGATTTCAATGTACTTCTGAGTTTCAATGATCTCCATTCCTATCCATGTTCTGAATTCTATTTCAGTCTTTTGAGCCATCTCAGCCCAGTTCAGAGCCCTTTCAGGAGGGGTACTGTTGTTGTTTGGAAGAAAGGAGGCACTCTGGCTTTTGGAGTTGCCAGAGTTTTTGCACTGGTTCTTTCTCATTTGTGTGGGCTAAAGTTTCTTCAGTTTTTGTAGTTGCTGACCTTTGGATGGGACTTTTTTCTTTTTTCCTGTTTGCTGACCTTGGGGGTTTGATTTTGGTATAAGGTGGTCATCAGTCAACTGTCTTCACTTCTGGAAGATTTCAGGGAGCCAATATTCAACTCCCAACTCCTGGACTGCATGCTCTAGCTCTGTGGGACTTGAATTGGGCCCCAACTTTGTTCTCTCACTCTTCACGGTTAGGAATCCACTGCTTTAAGAGAGCCAAGGTGCTCCCAGACCACTGGTCACTGCACTGTGACGGGTGGGGTCAGTCAGAGCCTTTCATAGTGTGATCGTAGAGGAATCCAACCTCGTTTGCACATACCAGCTGAAGTGGCAGTGGTAATGCTGCATGATAGTGGGTGCTGGGGTGCCTGACTCCGTGCAGGTGTTCACAACAGTGGTAGATGCAGCACAGCTCAGGGAGTCAGGAGGCCCCAGTGCACAATTGCATTGGTGCTGGTGGTAGCATGGGGGCAAGGCATGGGTGGGTGCCAGTCTGTGTGTGCTCTCTGTGCACCACAGGCAGGGGTGGTTGTTCAGAGCAGAGGATGACCTGCTGTTCTCTGGGCCTAGTTTCACTCCCACTGACAGGTTGGGGTTGTCTGGCTCTATGTTAGTGCCTTATCACACAGCTATAAATGACTGCCTGAGACTTGGTGATTTATAAAGAAAGGAGGTTTAATTGACTCACTGTTCCACATGTCTGGGGAGGCCTCAAGAAACTTACAATAATGGAGGAAGGTGAAGGGGAAGCAAGGGACATCTCATATGGTGGCAGGAGAGAGAGAGTGCAAGGGAAACCACTTTTTTTTTTTTTTTGACAATTTAAGCATGAAAACATTTTAATTTTTTAATTTTTTTTTCGTTTTCTTTTTTTTATTATACTTCATGTTCTAGGGTACATGTGCCACTTCTAAACCAGCAGATCTCCTGAGAACTCCCTCACTGTCAGAAGAATAGCATGGGGGAAAGCATCCCCATGATCCAGTCACCTTCCACCAGATCCCACCTCCACACATGGATATTATAATTCAAGATAATATTTGGATGAGAACACAGAGCCAAACAATATCAGGCTCTGTGCCTGCCAAGGCTCTGACTGCTATAACGGTACAGCAGGAAGTGGGGCACATTCATTCTACAGTAGTGACATGGCAGGATGAACACACAAATGCATATTGATGGAAAAGGGAAGGCAAAACTCACCCATGTGCACACACACCAGCAAAGCAATGATGGTGGAGGGGAGAAGTTGTGGGCCCAGGAAAAACCGCAGTGTCGGAAGGTAGCAGGCACACTGGTGCTTGGCTAGTGGGGTTGTCTTGTTAGTGTTCTCCACCTGCCAGTCAGGCAAGGTCCACCAGCATAGGAGCTATGATGCAGGACCTGAGTGCATCCTAGGCTGCCCTGCAAGCAGGCACAGCCAGGCTGGAGTCCTGTGAGAGGCCAGCAAACTAAGGAGAGCTCAGGTCAGACTAGCTCCATCTGTTGGCAAGACAGTCCTGCAAAGTTCAGATTCAATAGCTCCCATAGGACTTAAGTCTCCTATGGGAGCATGTTAACCAAGAGGGATGGGCATCTCTGGTCAGCCTCCAATAGAAACGCTCCTGCACTAACCCCTCTGGGCTCCACATCAGCTGACGTTGTGCTCCTACCACTTCTCTAAGCAGCTTTTCTTGCCAACTCAGTGTCTGAATGTCCATAGTGGGCAAAGGATCTCCTCTTGCTGGGATTCCAGAGGGCTGTGGTGAGAGTATGTTACTTCTTGCCAGTTCAACTCATTTGTTCTCCCAGAGTCACTGGGGGCCAGGAATGAGTCCTGGTGTGTGGTAACCATATGCAGGGATCCCAGCATTCTGCTTTTTCAGCCCAGGTCCCATATCTTCCCTCTATCCACTCTGAGACCTTCAGTCTGAATATTTGTTAGGAGTGCACCATTAGTCCCAGCCCCTTAGTGGCAGCTTTTCACCTGGATGCATCTAGTCAGGCCATCTTCCCAACACCTCTCAGAAACTTGGCTTTCTTAAAGTCAAACGGGGAAGGATTATTTTAAAATGAAATTAAACTGATGTTTAGCGTATTGCCACTTCCATTTTAGCGTTAATTATTGATACATATACTTGTCAGAGGTCAAAAGTGAACAATAGGGTACAATATAGTATTGAAATTAAAACTGACAAAAAAAAATGGAATGAAAATACCACATCAACAGAAAGACAAAAAGGAAAGAAAGAGAAACAGAGGGAGGGAAGAAAGATGTGGTGGTAATCCAGACAGATACTCTTCTTTGGTTATGTGAGTATTTGTTCTCTGAAAATAAGTAATGGAGCAGATTATTTTCTGGATTAAATTATGCTGCAGTGAATTTAGGTTTTTCTTCAATATGTATTTTTTCCCATTGTTTCGATCTGATGTGTCTCATGGTATGTTAAATGTGGAAATGTTTGATTATAATAGGATAACATTGCTTAACTTTTAAAAGTACTTTAATATTTCCAAAATATCTATTTTTAGTTTATTTTGTTTGTTTTACTATACCATAATAACAATTTTCTGTAATATGAATTTTCAATAGGCTTTACAAAAGCCAAATGATGGTTTTGAGAAATCTAATGATAGAAGTAGAAAACTTTCTTTTTCCTTCATTAGTGCAGAATTTATTATATCTCATGATCTTCCTAGCAGTTGTCCAGCTTATATTCTCACAGAGCTTTGTAGAATTTTTTAAAAATTGGACCAATGAAAGTTCAAAGCAAGATATTCAAATCATTAAAATATTAGTTTAAAGGTTTGGAGTCAAAAGCAATTGACTGTAATCTTTGCTAGTTTATGAATTCTATCCAAAATTATCAGATAATTTTGGGTAAAAAGTACACAGAATAGTGTTGGGTTACAATCACCTCAGTCTTGATAAAACTTGTGTAAACTTAGTGATAAGTAATAGAATCCATATATGGACAGTGGTTTCCATGCGTTGTATAAAATACAGCCTGTGCATGTGCTTGCACTGATGTGTGCAAGTTTGGAGACAAGTAGTAAATCACAATTATTCCTGTCAATGAATTAAACTGTACCTAAACATGTATTTGTTTCATACATTGTTACCATATTAAGATATTAATTATTGATTATACATAAAAATTAAACACCTATAAGAATCAAACCAAGATACAAAAAAGTTAAACCAGAAAAATATTCTTTTTAATAATGATTTAAATACCATTTATTAAAAGTTAAAATTATTAGCACAACGTAATTATAATTACAATCATTGTAATTAATTTTTGATATAAATCATTTTATAAAATTAATATATTGATTACAACAGTTAAGTATAATTATTCTATCTGTTCAAGATTTTTTATTACTACTTTTTAACATCAATGTAAACTCAATGGAGGATAATCATAACAATAACTCAGCATACATTTTCCAGTCTGTTTGGTAATACAGTATGTTCGCCACAGAGTCCCCACTTGCACATTAATCATGAACCTACCTCCCTGTCCAGTGAGCCTTTCTAGAAGTAATTTAAAGAACATATACATATATATATACACATATTTTATATATATTTCAAAAGGAATTGGCAGAGGAGAGGTCCTAGTGCTGATTTCTCTTTGAGTTTTAATAAAGACATTGCATAAATTAAGAAAAAAATAAAGAAGCAAGATAAAAAGTTTAACATATAATCCTGGATATCAAACATTTACACACAAAATAAAAATCAAACATTTATATTAGAAAAGACTCAGAAATCACATATCTTCCTGAGTAGTAAACCTCAAGGCAAAGCTAGATACCTTTATTACACACCTTTTCCCCCAAACTTCAATGCACCACTAAGACCATCACATCCAATTAACACTGCACTGAGCACCCTGTTATCACATTCAGTGATCCATTAAATGAGAAATAGGAAAGCACATTATGTTGACCTTTTTGCTACAGGCGATATCTACTCAGTTACATTGGAGCTTGTAGACAGTCTGGCACATTCAAAATCACTCTTCTATGTCTTATACTTCTGTCCCAATTGTATATCTTTTGTTTTTCTTTCTTTCTTTTTTTTTTTTGGCAGAGTCTTGCTCTGTCGCCAGGCTGGAGTGCAGTGGTGCGACTCAGCTCACTGCAACCTCCACCTGCCAGGTTCAAGCAATTCTCTTGCCTCAGCCTCCCGAGTAACTGGGACTACAGGTGCGTGCCACCACACCCAGCTAATCTTTGTATTTTTAGTAGAGGC
>NW_012103277.1:1930818-1933286 GCF_000951045.1 Mandrillus leucophaeus | reverse complement strand
CAAAGCATTTTAGCTTAATGTGATCCTATTTGTTTTTGCTCTTGTTGCTGTGCTTTTGGGGTCATATCCAAAATATCATTATTCAAACCAATGTTGTAGAGCATTTCTCCTATATTTTCTTCTAGTATTTTACAGCATCAGGTCTTCAATTTAAGTATTTAATCTTTTTTAAGTTGATTTTTGTATATGTGTAAGATAAAGTTCCATTTTCATTCTTCTTTATGTGGATACCCGGTTTTCTCAGCACTGTTTATTGAAAACACTATCCTTTTCCCAGCGTGTGCTCTCAGCATCTTTGTCAAAAATCAATTGACTACAAATTTGTGGGCTTATTTCTGCCTTTTCTATCTTGTTCCATTCCTCAGTCTGTCTTTTTTTTTTTTTAATACCAGTATCATGTTGTTTGGAATACAATTGCTTTGGAATAAATTGTGAAATCAGGGAGGTGAATCCAGTTATGTTCTTTTTGCTCAACTTTGTCCATTCAGGGTCTTTTGTGATCCTATAAGAATGCAAAGATTTTTTTTTTTTAATTTCTGTGATAAATGAATTTGAAATTTTGGTAGAGATTATATTGAAGCTATAGATTGCTTTGGGTAGTATGGGCATTTTAACAATATTAACTCTTTCAATCCATTAACATAGGATATCTTTCCATTTATTTTTACTTTCTCCAATTACTTTAATCAGTATTTCATAGTTTTTAATATACATGTATTTTATATCCTTGGTTAAATTTACAGCTAAGTTTTAACTTTTTTGATGCCATTGTAAATTAGATTGTTTTCTTAATTTTCTTTTTAGGTAGTTAACTATTGTCACATAGAAATTTTTGTATGCTGTTTTTGTATACAATAACTTTACTGAATTTGTTGATCAGCTCTGTTTTTATTCATGGAGACTGTTGGGTTTTTATGTATAAGATCATGTTTTCTACATATAGGAACTATTTTATTTCATATTTTCTCATTGAGATGCATTTTGTTTTCTTCTCTTGCCTAACTGCTCTGGCTAGGACTTTCAGGACCACGTTGAAAAGAAGCAGTGAGACTGGGTATTCTTACCTTGTCCCTGATCTTAGAGGAAAAGCTTTCTTTTATAACATAGGAGTTTATTGCTATAAATTTCCTCTTAGGGTTGCTTTTGCTGCATCCTATATGTTTTTGTATGTTGTGTTTCCATTTACATTTGTTTCAAGGTTTTTTTTTTTTTTTTAATTTTCTTTTTTTCTCTGTGATTCTCTCAAATGATGGCAAATACTTCTTACTTTCGTCATACTAGAAATAATAACTCTAACTATTTTGTGTTTGTTACTCAATTTCTTTGTGATTTATTAGGTTTTGTTCCTCTTTATCTTGATCTCAAAACTCAGTTCACGTATTTTGCACTTTTTATATTACTACAATTATTGAAATGTGATTTTTTTCCTGAACTTGAGTCACAACTGAACATTTACATATTATTTTTATTAGGCTTGCTTGTTATTCTTTAGAACATCAGAAATGGAAAATAGTGACAACTAGAAGAGCTACCTAGGAATCAGGGAGCTATATGTTGAAAAATACAGCTTCTCTGCTTTCTTTTATTGCTTATTTCTAGAATGTTACAGAAGAGACAAATAGATATCTTTGGTTTAAGCTTCTGTACTTAGAGGTCCCTTTGTTACCCAAGCTCATGCAAGTCTTGCTATATTAGTTTATCTATTCAAATACCTGTCTCTACTCTCAGTACATCGAAGCACTGAGGACATAAAGTTGATTTAATATTCGTTTTTTCTATATCTTTTAACATAACATATTATATAAAAATTTATCATAGATAATTTATTTTGGCTGAACATATATTCATATTATTTTGTAGAGATGAAATAAATCTATGCGTGTGTGTGTAATTATTAGTCTTTAGTTATGGAAGTAGATATTGATATATACAGAGGTATAGAAATAGAGATTTCATATTAGAAGACAAAGTAGATATTTTGAGAGCTGGTTGAATTAGTTTTGAAAACAGAAAAGCAAACTATTATCAGTAGTAATATTAAAACGGTTATTTCTGTAAACTATGTTTAGTATTATAACATTAAAACAAATGCAGTTTAACAAATATAATTGAAAGCCGATACACTCAACACAACGAATAAATGTACAATTAAAGTTAAATAGAAATTTACATTGTAAGGATAATTAAATTACTATACCACATAGAAATAAGAGATATTTTTGTAAATCATGAATTAGTAATTCTAGTAACAATTGAGATGATTTGAAAAATTAGAATACATGGCTGGGTGTAGTGGCTCACGCCTATAATACCAGAACTTTGGGAGGCCAGGGGATGGGGGTGGATACTTGAAGTCAGGATTTCAAGACCTGGCCAACATGGTGAAACCCTGTCTCTACTAAAAATACAAAAATTAGCTGGGCATGGTGGCATCTGCCTATAATCACAGCTACTTGGGAGTCTGAAAC
>NW_012103277.1:1926248-1928558 GCF_000951045.1 Mandrillus leucophaeus | reverse complement strand
TCTCTTGACCTCATTATCTGCCCACCTCAGCTTCCCCAAGTGCTGGGATTGCAGGTGTGAGCCACTGCTCCCAGCCTCAATTGCATTTTTGATAAGGAAAATCAAATTCTACCAGCTTTGTTTTAGAGGCAGTGTAAGTTAATATGTACTCATATTAAACAAATAGAATTCTAGATAGGATTGATTTTTACCTTAGGAGGCTATAACTATCCCAAAATTTGGTGAATAAAATGAGTATCAGTCCCATGAAAATGTTAGTGTTTAAAACAAACAAAATTAACAAGTCATAATTGTATGCTTTCATAGGGTACAATGTAACGGTAGGTTATTTGTATACAATATGGCATAATTAAATCAAGCTAATTAACATATCCATTAGCTTACTTACCTATGATTTTTTATGATGAGACATTTGAAATCTTTTCCTATAGTTATTTTAAAATATACAATACATTATTATTGACTATGTCCACCATGATGTGCACTAAATCTGAAAACTTATTTCTCCCATCTATGGGAAACCTCATACCTTCTGATCAACAATGCTCCATTCATTTCCTCCCTATATCCCCAGCCTCTGGTAACAATCATTCTACTCTTTACTTCTATCAGTTCAACTTTACTAGATACCACTTACTAGTGAGAATTTGTGATATTTGTCTTTCTGTGCCTGGTTTATTTCATTTAGCATAATGTCCTGAAGATTTTATTCATGCTGTCACAAATGATGGTATTTTCCTCTTTTTTAAAGGCTGAATAGTATTCCATTGTGTGCGTATACCATATCTCCTTTATCCATTCTCCTTTACCCATCTCTTGACAGACTTTTAGGTTGTTTCCATCTCTTGACTACCGTGAGTAGTGCAGCAATAAACAAAGGAATGCAGATAAGCTTTCCATATAGTGATTGCAGTTTCTTTGGAAACATACACAGGAGTGAGATTACTAAATGGTATGGTAGTTCTATTTTTAGTTTTTGAGGAATTGCCATATTATTTTTCCTAATGGCTGTACTAAGTTACATGGCTACCAACAATATATTAAAGAGTTTCCTTTTCTCCTCATCCTCTCCAACACACGTTATTTTTGATCTTTTAGATAAAAACCATTCTTATAGGTGTGAGGTGATATCCCTTTGTGGTTTTAACTTTATTTCCCTGTTGATTACTGATGCTAAGCATTTTTCATGTATCTTTTGGGTATATGTATGTCTCCTTTTGAGAAATATCTGTTCAAGTCCCTGGCTGATTTCAAGATCAAGTTATTTTTGTATTTTTTTGCTATTGAATTAAGTTTTTTGTATATTTTGGATAATAACTTATTTTCAAATGAATGGTTTGCAAATTTTTTCTCTCTTCATTTTGTTAATTGTTTTCTCTTCACTTTGTTAATTGTTTTCTTTGTGTGACAAAGCATTTTAGCTTAATGTGATCCTATTTGTTTTTGCTCTTGTTGCTGTGCTTTTGGGGTCATATCCAAAATATCATTATTCAAACCAATGTTGTAGAGCATTTCTCCTATATTTTCTTCTAGTATTTTACAGCATCAGGTCTTCAATTTAAGTATTTCATCTTTTTTAAGTTGATTTTTGTATATGTGTAAGATAAAGTTCCATTTTCATTCTTCTTTATGTGGATACCCGGTTTTCTCAGCACTGTTTATTGAAAACACTATCCTTTTCCCAGCGTGTGCTCTCAGCATCTTTGTCAAAAATCAATTGACTACAAATTTGTGGGCTTATTTCTGCCTTTTCTATCTTGTTCCATTCCTCAGTCTGTCTTTTTTTTTTTTTAATACCAGTATCATGTTGTTTGGAATACAATTGCTTTGGAATAAATTGTGAAATCAGGGAGGTGAATCCAGTTATGTTCTTTTTGCTCAACTTTGTCCATTCAGGGTCTTTTGTGATCCTATAAGAATGCAAAGATTTTTTTTTTTGATTTCTGTGATAAATGAATTTGAAATTTTGGTAGAGATTATATTGAAGCTATAGATTGCTTTGGGTAGTATGGGCATTTTAACAATATTAACTCTTTCAATCCATTAACATAGGATATCTTTCCATTTATTTTTACTTTCTCCAATTACTTTAATCAGTATTTCATAGTTTTTAATATACATGTATTTTATATCCTTGGTTAAATTTACAGCTAAGTTTTAACTTTTTTGATGCCATTGTAAATTAGATTGTTTTCTTAATTTTCTTTTTAGGTAGTTAACTATTGTCACATAGAAATTTTTGTATGCTGTTTTTGTATACAATAACTTTACTGAATTTGTTGATCAGCTCTGTTTTTATTCATGGAGACT
>NW_012103277.1:1921301-1924568 GCF_000951045.1 Mandrillus leucophaeus | reverse complement strand
CCAACATGGTGAAACCCTGTCTCTACTAAAAATACAAAAATTAGCTGGGCATGGTGGCATCTGCCTATAATCACAGCTACTTGGGAGTCTGAAACGTAAGAATCTCTTGAACCCAAGAGGCAGAGGCTGCAGTGAGCTGAGTAACACTCCAGCCAGTGAGATTCCATTTTCTCTCTCTCTCTCTCTCTCTCTCTCTCTCTATATATATATATACCTTTGTCAAAATTTTTGAGTGACTCTGTGTATTTGGTGGCTACATTGTCCTCTGTGTCACCATAGTAAGACATCTCTGCAATTTGTTTAGTAAAATATACAAAAATAGGATTAAATTATAGTAGTTTACATTCTGAAGGTGTGCACTAACTCTGTTTTCCTGATAGTCAACAGAAGTATATGCTAATCAGAATGCACTAATCATTTTATGCCCAAAAAGTGAAGCTGTGAAAATATTTGAAATTACATCAAAAACAGTTTCATTTGCACTGGATTTTTACCCAAGAAATGTGATAGTATTATGTCTTCTAGGCAATCAATCATGGTTGTCTACAATGGTATTAATCACTTCATGGGCCAGGTTGTTTGTCTCCTCATCATCTTTGAGGCTTAGATATTTTTAAATGATCTGCCAAAATTCTCTTCATGTAAATGAGCCATATGTTAGATGTTTACAATGTTGCCAAGGTGTTGTTAAGACTTGCTCAAATAGAAAGTTTTGCTCATTATGCTTATATTTACTACTGAGGAAAAATTCACTGTAAATAAGTTCTTTACAGGACAATCCAAATGCTAAAAGTTTGAAAAGTGAAAACGCCATTAATATTTTGTCACTGCAGCTTATTTCTTATATTTGGTTTGTCAGAGCAGAGATTTACCAAAAAATAATTTTATGGGGATTTATTTTCCAATTCTCAGAGGTGATAGTTATACCTAATGCATACTGTCTTAATTGAATTTTATTTCTGGGCAAATCTAATACCTACTCAGTATTTGTCATTAGTCAACTTATTATTTTTATTATTAACAAGTGATTGTTTTCATTCACAACCTGTTTTTAAATGTTTTATTATTCATTTTTAATTTAAATACTATTATTTTCTTAGAAAACGATTTGTTATCATTATTCAGCTTTGGTGATATTAAACAATATGGATATTAACATATCTCAGAAAGCAAACTGACTGAAAATCAACAGTTACTCATGCATTCATCATATTTAGAATTGTAGGAATATAAATGCAAGACTGATAACATAAAGAGTCTGTTTCAGTTCACGGTAAATGAAATTAGTACAATTTAGACCTGAATTATAAATAATTGTGAAACAAAATGAACTCATTAAATATGACTTCTGAAAAAGTATTACATGGGAGGATATTTTCAGTATTTTTAAGGAAAATAAATTCTTACAAAGAATTTTATACCTGGCCAAACTAAGTTCCATAAGTGAAAGAGAAATAAAATAATTTCCAGATAAGCAATCATTAAAGGAATTGTTAATAATTATACAGCATCATACAGCATGTTTACAAAAATATACTTAATTGAGTTCCAAATATAGAAACAAAAAACAATACCTGTTACTACCAAGACAGTCTTAAGTATATAGTCCATGGACCCTATAAAGCAACCACACAATAGATACTACAAAGCAACCAGGTAACAACTTGATAACAGGAACAAAAGACCATGTATCAATATTAATCTGAAATGTCAATGGTCAAAATGTTTCACTTAAAAGGCACTGATGGGCAAGTTGGATTTAAAAAAAAAAAAGACCATTTTTTTCCTGTTACCAAAAGATCCATCTGACGTGTAATGACACCAATAGGCTTAAAGAGTTGGAGAAAGATCTATCACGCACAAAGGAAACAAAACAAAAACAAAAAACAAGGAAACTATTCTTACAATAGATAAAATAGACTTTAAACCAAAACAGTAAAAAAGGACAAAGAAGAGCACCACATAAACTGTTTAAATCAACAAGGAGATTTAACTATCCTAAATAAATATGCACCCAACATTAGAGTATCTAGATTAACAACACAAGTACTTCTGGACCCACAAAATGACTTAGACAGCCACACAATAATAGTGAGAAACTTCAATACTCCACTGACAGAGTTAGATAAATAAATGAAGAAGAAAATTAACACAGAAATAATGAACTTAAATTTGACACGTGGCCAATTGGACCTAATAAACATATACAGAGTACTCCACCCATCACTATAGATTATATACTCTTCTCATCTACCCATGGAATATACTCTAAGATCAACCACATGCTTAGCCATAAAGCAACTCTTGATAAAATAAAATAAAAAATTGAAATCATACCAACCATACTCTCAGACCACAATGGAATAAAAAGAAATCAACACCAAGAAGATTTCTCATATTCACACAATTACATGGAAATTAAACAACTTGCTCTTGAATGGCTTTTGAGTAAGCAACAAAATTAGGAGATAAATTTAAAAAAAATATTTTAAATAAAGGAAAATAAGCACAACATATAAAAATCTCTGAGATAAAACAAAAGCAGCATTAAGAGGAAACATTATAGTTCTAAACATCTACATCAAGAAGTTAAAAAGATTCTCAAATTAATGATTTAACAGTATACCAAGAGGAATTAGAAAAATAAGAACAAAATAACTCCAAAGGAGATGAAGAAAATAAATAAATTAGATCAGAACAGAACTGAATAAATTTGAAACCCAAAACTCCATGCAAAGGATCAACAAAACCAACAGTCATTTCTATGAAATAATAAATAAGATCAGTAGACCACTAACTAAATTAAGCAAGAAAAAAGAGAGAAGATCCAAATAAGCACAATCATAAATGTCAAAGGTGGCATTCCAACCAATCCCACAGAAATACAAAAGATTTTCAGGGACTATTATGTATTCCTTTCCATATACAAACTAGAAAATCTAGAGGACATAGTTAAATTCCTGGAAACATAGAACCTTCCAAGATTGAATGAGGAAGAAATTAAAACCCTGAACAGAACAATGTCAAATTATGAAATCCAATCATTAATTAAAAAAAAAAAAAACATACAAAATAATAAAAGTTTGGGACCAGATGAATACACAGCCAAATTCTACCATATGGACAAAGAAGAGATGGTACCAATTCAACTGGAACTATTCCAAAATTCGAGGAGTGGAGACTTGTTCCTAACTCATTCTATGAAGCCAACATCAACTTGATACCAAAATCTGTGCCGCAATAAACATACGTGTGCATGTGTCTTTA
>NW_012103277.1:1914786-1919006 GCF_000951045.1 Mandrillus leucophaeus | reverse complement strand
ATTTATCTTAAAGTTTGCTATTTTCTAAGAATGAATAATATTTTGAGCATATGATCTTTGCATTGCCAATCTATAAAACATAATTTATGGAGATATGAGTATAAAATATATTTTATTACATACATACAGTGAAGAAGAAACAGGTAATTCTAACCTAAAAAAAAAAAATACACATAAAAGTTATCTACTCTGCTTGTCTTGTTGGTTTTATTCTGGGTCTTTATCATATTCTCTTTTATCTCCACCTCTTTCTGTTTCCCTTATATGCTCAAATATACTTTTTAGTTGAATAGATTTGTCAAGAATTTGTTTGTTTCCGTTGCGTTTATTGCTTGGAGAAAAGCTGAGATTTCGGAAATAAATAAATAAATAAATAAACTTTTTCAACCTAGTTTAACAGGTCTATTGCATTTTACATTTAGAAGACATGATTCATAAGGTTTCTCTCATTCTCAGAACTAGAATACCTGTTTATCAGAAACAGCTAAACAGCTTCAGGGCATCAATTTGGTACTTGAATTTTTATCTGTACAAATAACAGAATTTTTGTACAGTAAAATTTTAAGTTATCAAAATAATAGGTACAACCTGCTACTATTTCTACTGCTATTGCCACATAATAATAAAATCAATTAACATGCATTGAGAGCTTATTACATACTAAGCAAGGTTGTAACTATTTTTCATGTATTAACTGTAGTAATTATCACATAAACAATATGAATAACATAACATACACATTCTATTTTATAAATGATGAAAGTCAGGTGCCTCAGATGCATCTTGACAAAGGTTATACAGTAAGTGGCAGTGTTCAGGTTTCAACTCAATTGCTTGAGCTCTAAAGTTCACTCTGTACAGAAATATTTTGGTCAGTTTTATTCTCCAATGAATAAGTACCATCATTAAAGGCTTAGTGGCTGCCTGAATTAATTATGGCAGCGTTTCTATGGATAGCATTTGCTCTTTCAAATTACCTCTATATATCATGTATAAATTTTCAAGCCTATAAAATAGAAATATTAATTAATATCAGTGATAGTACTCAAAATTTCAGTCCATATTTCTGATTAATCTAAATGAAGTGAATTATTAACATTCACAATGATTGTTTGAACCAGCGAAGTCTGATTTCTGATCTAGCTTCAACTGACTTCATGTGTAATGTTTTATATAACTTTGTGCATGACTTCTTACATAACTTCTTTTACAATTTGTGTAAATTGTGTAACTGACTTGTATAACTGCAAATTAATCAGTTTATTTGTGGTTTAGTTTGTGGAGGATATAGATTTTCTGAGGAAGCATTTTCTCATGTTTTGAGGTTACAAAACTGATACCTTATAGTTTATTAGTAAATAATTAACATTAAATTGCTTTATCCGTTAAGTGGTTGCAATAAGCGAGACATTACTTTTATATCACATCATTGTATCAAACTTTGATATCTAGGATAAAGAGCTGTAACTCATTTGTCTTATATTGAGAGGGGCATAAAATAAAGTACTCACCTTGCTTAAAAAAGTTATTTTAGCACACTTTTACATATATTTAGGAGAAAAATATTTTTGAGAAGTGCAATATTTTATATTAAAACATTAATTGTTTCCAACATGAATATTGTTAAATTCTGTTTTATTCTAGGAAACCATGAAAAGGTGTTAACAAAATAATTTTAAAAATTACATCCTGCAAGCTTAATTTTTAGTGAGGCTAAGTGAGAGGTATTATTTACAAACACGAAAATAAATGTGTCTTTTATGTCCCTGCTCACAGGCAACACCATTTCTGAATTTTCTATGCTTTCTTTGTATCACAGAGGTTGGAAGTCTGTGAACTATGTTTCTTAGAATACCCTATTATTTTTGTTTCAGTGGAAACTCTTCTATCTAGTGAGAGGCCTTCATGTGAGATATGGAAGGCAGAGCAGAATTGTTCCAGACAGAAAAAGGAAGATATGAATGCTGATCTCAGCATGGGATTTTTTCATCTCTTCTGCAAACCCCCCTAGAAATTTCTTAAGTCACTCCTAAATGCAGCTGTGACCATTGGCCAAAATTTTCCTGCAATACTGAAACTAATGGCAAAAACTAAAAAAAAGTTTCAATATTCTCTGACCATCTCTCTTTTAACACTTTGAGTGTTGTATAAACCTCTAATTTCCTGTGTTTAATATTTTCTAGATTGAAATGTAGAGTGGTTTCTTAATACTAGATATAATCCTGGCTAATGCTGTTATTTTAGACATGGTTCCAAGAAAAACATCTGCACAAGCATAAAGCTAGTATTTGCTATCAACTTAGTTAATTTTGAAGACAATGATGATTACATCATCAGACAAAAATTGGTTATAAGTTTCTATCATTTAGTTAAAATCGGGTATGTGAATTATAATGTCTATTTCACTGGAATAAAGTGTCTATATAAAGCGAGTATATGAGTGATCAAGTGGCTGCTGAAATGGAGTATTACAATAGGAGTCATGGTTCTTAGAGTTAGGGAGGACCGTCTATTTTATATTACACACAAAAGTCTTACATAGAAAATGGAAAGTTCAGGGCTTTACATCTGGAGCTCAAAGCAAGCCTGGAAAAACAAAGATTTGTTGTCTGCTATAATTTTTTATAAAACCATTTCTAGCCCAGGGATTGAAATATCTTACTATGACACAAATTAGATTTTTCAGATTGCAGAATGACAACTCAATTTAGATTTATAGTCTTGCCACATCTTCTATATGGATGTTATTGCACCAATAGGGAAAGAATGCCACCTGGAAAATTTTTTAAAAGGTGCACTTTAATGGAATCAGAAAAAAATCAAGGTTCCTAAATTGCCAAGTTCTACAAAGTGTATCTTCTCAGCATGAATAACAATTTTCCTCTATATGAGGAAGCTAGAATCCCTTTTTTTAAAAGCCTCTTTAAGAACCTTAATTTGGACATTAACCTTTTTTATATGCTGATTCTAAGCAAGATATAACCATACCACCATTTTTGTATCTAGACTAAGGAAGGCTAGAGTAGATCTTGTCATATTCCAGGGTAATGAGTCCCACATATGAATAAGCAGGAGATGATTTATATACACAGAAACCTGAAGGAAATGAATGAAAATGGCTTCAAGATTAGATAGGAAAAAAATGGTAAGCCAAATGTACTTACCAAACATGCTAGGTCTAATACTTCAATTCACAAATCTGAGATTAACTCTAACAGTTTGCATAGCTGGTAACTTATTCTTGACTCAACAGTGGCCTACATTAAATAAAGCCTGAATGCCAGAACTTTCTTGGTAAAATATAGAAATAGAAATTTGACAAGTTAGAAAGATAGAAATTTTGGAACAGATTTTTCTCTATTTAAGTTCTGTATTAATATGTAATATTTGTACATATTTATGGTATATACACATAAAATGTGTAATGATCAAATTAGGCTATTTAGGATATTCATCACCTTGTAACAGTTGTCATTTCTTTGTATTGGGAACATTTCAAACCTTCTCTTCAGCTATTCTGAAATATATAATAACATTGTTGTTAACTATATTCACCCGGCTGTGAGATTGAACCATAGCAGTTATTTTTTTCTATTTCATTGGATGTTTGTAGCCATTAACCAGCTGCTTTTCTCATCCATCTGCCAACACACCATACCTTTCCCATTGTCTGATAACCATATATCTACTCTCTACCTCTATGAGATCAATTCTTTGATGTCCCACCTATGAGTGAGAATATGCAGTATTTGTCTTTCTGTACCTCTCTTATTTTGCTTAACCTAATGCCCTCCAGTTTCATCTATGTTGTTGCAAATAACATAATTTTAAGCCTCTATATGGCTGAACAGTATTTCATTGTGTATTTTACTACATTTTCTTTATCTTTCATTCCACATTTGACACTCAGTTTGATTTCATATCTTCGTCATTGTGAATTCTTGTCTGACTCTCTTGCTCTCCTCCCTATTATAAATCTTTGTCTCTAAGAAGTCGTTGGGTGATACCATCTTCATCAAGAAATGAAAAAGTCCATTGGTAAGACTGATGCTAATTGGCCGGGCGCGGTGGCTCAAGCCTGTAATCCCAGCACTTTGGGAGGCCGAGACGGGCAGTTCACAAGGTTAGGAGATCGAGACCATCCTGGCTAACACGGTGAAACCCCGTCTCTACTAAAAAAATACAAAAAAACCAGCCGGGCGAGGTGGCGGGCGCCTGTA
>NW_012103277.1:1909235-1913126 GCF_000951045.1 Mandrillus leucophaeus | reverse complement strand
GAATTACAGACAAGCTTGATTATGAATACTATAGTGACCTCCCAAAAAATATTTGTACCAGAAAATGTGAGTGTGACCTTATTTGAACAAAGAGCCTTTGCAGATGTAATGTAAGTCAAGGATTTTGAGATGAGATTCCTTGGATTAACCAGGTGGCCTTTAAATTCTTATAAGAATGAGAAGGCGAGAAAGAAAAAAAGACATTTGAGACAGAGGAGAAGACTCCATGAAGAGAGAGGCAGAGATAAGAGTTAAGCAGCTATCCACCAGGGAACATCTGGGACCAACAGAACTTGGAAGAGGCAACTAACAGAATCTCTCCTAGATTCATTCTCTGGATGGAGTGTGACCAAGCCAACAACTTGATTTCAGATTTCTTGCCTCCAAAACTGTAAAAAACATATCTCTGTTGCTGTAAGTCACTCACTTTGTGGCAGTTTAGTATGGCCAACTTAGGCAAGTAATAAAAATATTGATGAACATATTTTAAGTAAAATATTAACAGCAGAATTCATCAGTGATTTAAAGGATGATTCATCATAACTAAGCAGTGATTGTTATATTAATACTGGGGATTTTTTTATCTTTAAGGAAAAGATATAAAAAGAGTAATAAGAAACATGTATGTAGTATTTTCTGTGTACCTCTCTCTGTTCAAAGCAGTTTACAGCTAATCATCATAACGACCTTATGAAATAGGTTGATACCATTTTAATTTTACAAAAGAAGACTAGAGGAACCTAAAGTAAAGCAAAGTTAAGTTGTTTTTTAAAGATAGTGTAGCATAGTGAAATTGGATTGTGAATACAAGTGTCTAGCTCCAAATTTCATGTATTTTAACACTATGATATGATCATCTCCATGGATGCTAAAATGGGGACTGATAGAAGGCAATAATCAGTCTTGCTTAAAACTCTTAATTTATTAATATTAGATATATAGTTATTTATCATTAGAAAATATACAAATGTTAAACTCTAAATCAGAATAGTGCTTAAAATAGAAATATCAGATTCATTTCCATTACAGTCAGAAGTAAACAAGGACAGCCACTATTCCTAATATGAACATATTATCATTATACTGCATGTGCTAAAAAAAAAAAAAATGAGGTAGGATGAAGGTTAAAAATGCGAACTATAAAACTGTTAATATATATGTAATTTTTTCATGTATTTAAAATATGAATATTTTACAACAGGAGATGTTTCTGTCTAATACTTGTTTTTATCCTCACCCTTACCAGATAATGTTGCAAGAATATAACACATTGCAGAGTGCTTGCATTATTTTCATTGCAAGAGTGAGATGAGACATGAACACAGTTTTACAGCTTAAGTATGACTAAACAGCTCATATAATGTAAAGAAGATTATGCTTTTCAGGCCCTTTGCCTTGTTGCCAAGGAAATGGAACCCCCTCATCATGTCAGTAAAATTATAGCTAAAATAGCCACATGAAAATGAGTAAAGAACAATCAGGGTTAGAAACAATAGATGGTTTAATTCCAACTTAGGGAACAAGAACTGGGGAAGCATGAGGTATTCATGTAGCAGAATAAAAGATTAAATTAAAAGAAAATGATACATTTTGGACAAATGAATTAAATAAAAGAAGAAAAGGAAGTCATTAATTTCTATGTTAAATAAAAGGGACTTTATTGAGCCAGAATGCTCTGGCATTTTGTGGGTTTTATAAACCTATCATAGAACCCTATCTACTTGTATTGTGTTAAGTAGACAAAAGCAAGTGCACGTGGTGCATGTTGCCTCACTTACCCTGAGTGGTAACAGTACTGTATGAATAAAATCTCTAAAGCAAACAAAGGGGATGAGAAGAATGTGTTACCAGCTCACAACTTGACTGAGTCCTCCATATACATGCAGACCTCTTCTCATTAGTTGCTTACCTACTGATCATTAGGAAGTAAAAGAGCACATGTCACCGTCACCAATTCTCAGCCGGAAAGTTAGTTCAGACCTTAGTTTAGACCATACTTATAAGATGTGATCCCTTGTAGTAGTTTACTCCAGACAGGTAATTTTGCGAGGTTGCTAGATTGTGTTTTTTGTTTCCAGTTCCTCATAATTTAGTGCAGATAATCATCACTAGATTTGTTCTTTCCAAGATAAGGCCTTAATATTTTTATAATAGCCCAGATTATTTTATTTCTTCATAGCTGAAATGCAAAGGTTTAAAAAATCATTTTATCTGTCATCTATCTATCTATCATAAAGATACGAGTTCATGGTTAATATTTATGAATTGACAAGCATAAGTGCTATAGTCTGAATATTTGGGTCCCACTGAAATTCATATGTTAAAATATTTGTGATGATATTTGGAGATGGAGCCTTTAGGAGGTGATTAGTTTATGAAAGTGGAGCTTCCATGAATGCCATTAGTATTCCTTATAAAAGATGTCTCAGAGACTGCCTTGCTCCTTCCACTATGTGAAGAACAGCTAAAAGGTACCACCTATAAATGGGAAAGTGGACCCTCATGAGACATTGAATCTGCCATTCCTCAGTCTCGGACTTCTCAGCTTACAAAACTAAGAGAAATAAGTTTCTATCATTTCTAAGCTACTCATACTGTGATATTTTGTTAGAGCAGCTTGCTAGGACTTAGACAATGAGATATATTAAAATTTATTTTTATTATCTGTTATATCCCAAGTTAAAAATGTTTAAAATTTGGTTGGTTCATTTATCTTCAGAATAATCATAGCAGCTTGGTTGGCAACACTGGTGCTTGCTCTACATAGACTTCGTAACCATCTAGTCTTTTCCATGGCCTAACACTGAAACTGTTTAAATTGACCAATCTCATTATAATAATTATGCCTTTTATTATGACAAACTTTTTAACCTCTGCTCTCATAAACTGTCTATCTTATATTCTCTTTTTGAATTGAAATTGATCATTACTTCTTTGATAAAATGTTTACCATCTTTGAACATGATTTAGATTTCTCTGCAGCTAAGCTCTCTGAACTACTCCTGCTTGGGTCAGGCCAGGCTACTAGGTATTCAATTTGGAGTATTCTCCATGAGCTAGAATTTTGAGTTCCACTGTGTGGAGCAGGGCCTAAAGACTATATGCCAATCTGGAGATGATAAATGGATAGGTAGGTAGTTGATAGATAAATATAACTCAATATGCATATATGTATATATATTCACACACCCTACCATATACAGACGTATGTACTATCTGAAACTTCATTTTTCACAAAGAAGCTTTCTGTTACCTGTCCAATGTACTGACCTGTTAGTTCCCTTGTCAGGTGCATCTGCTTCTCCATATTGAGCTATAATCACCTGTTTTTGTTTGCACACATGATATGAAAAATACAAGTTAATCTATTATATGAAAAGTGGCATTGCAAAATTTAACTTATTCATATATTTCAGACAAGTAATAATAATTTATCTATGATCCTTATATTTATTTCTGATGGTAGGATATAAAAAGTTAATACTTTAACAATAATAGTAAAACTTTTGTTAGTTATCTAGAGTACATAAAGAGTATGTTCTATACTATATTGCAGTATAGAATAGGGTTTTATCATACAGCAAGGTGCAGTACAATATGGTATAGTTTAGCTTAGCATAGTAGAGTGCTGTAAAGTGAGTTTCCACTAGTTAACTTATTGATGACCTTATCTTCAAGGTCATAAATATGATTGTGCAAGTATACTGCTCAGCCAACAAGGTGAGTAGAAGGTAAATTTTAAGCCATGGCTTTTTTTTTGGCATAGCTTTATATTCTGGTTTAATGATGTTTCTGCTTTATCCAAAGACGACATATTTGTTAGAAAAAGTCTTACAGAATACTGCTATATGTTTTGACCAGGCGCCGTGGTTCACTCCTGTAATCCTAGCA
>NW_012103277.1:1898166-1908035 GCF_000951045.1 Mandrillus leucophaeus | reverse complement strand
CAGTTAATCTTAAACTAATTCATTGGAATCATATGAGAGGCTTCTTTGAAATGCATATTCACTTGTCTTTTTCCCCCTAAATTTCTGATTTAGTTGATTTGGATGTGAGATCTAAGATTCTAAATTTTTTATCAGAACTCCAAGTTAAATTTGATGTAATGTTGTCATGTACATTTTAAGAAACACTGCAACTGATTTTTTCAGTGAATGAAGCATTATATCTTCTTTGGTTCACTATTCTTGAGGTTATATTCATTAATTTAATCACTTCAAGCAGCACTAACAATAAACCACTTCTGGAAGATTATATCATCAATACTTTGATGAAGTTTTTCAACATACAATCATAAGTGCTATTTTAAAACAAAGATTCCCTAGTGACTATGCGATTTTCATGAAAGTTAGGCTTATGTTTTTATTTATATAGTACATAAATTCTTAGTGTTCTCTCTTTATATATTTACCAGTGATTACTAGGGAGAAATCATTAGGAGTAAAGTTTGGAACCTAATTTACATTAGAGGAGCAAGGCAACTCTGTTACTGAACTATAACATGTATTAGATTGGCTTTAAGGTAGGCATAGAAATATAACCTAGTGAAACCCTATAAAACCAAATTAAAACAAATATATATCTTGTGAGAGATTTTCTCTGTTTATTCCAGAAATGTACATATAAATCACCACCTTCATTTTCTTTCCAATACTTTAGAAACATAAAATTGGAAAAGTGACTAACGTGGAGATATGAAAAATTACTTTCAAGTAGTATGCAAAATATTTGTATATTTTATTGTTTGCTAGAAAGTTATTTCCACAGACATCTGTCTATATGCCATGGATATTCTCTTAAGTAAAGAATTGTTTTCTCTGTAAAGAAGAGTTTTTTTGTTTTGTTTTTTTACTAAGAAGACAAGAATAGTTGACCCAACATCAGCACTCCAAAAAGTTTTTCTTTGAGGCAAAAAGTTTCAATTGAATTTTTTAATGGTGTATTTCCAGGTAACCCAGTGATATTCTGTAAGCATCTAATTTAATAGGGAGAAAATGTTGACTGAATGTGTACAATATTTTTTGCATTGTAAGTTAATGATAGCAAACACTGTTTCTCATTTACTCTTCAAATATGTTATGATAGTAAAATCAAATGTGTTATGACAGCCTATCATATTATAAGGGGATTCTCAATTATTAAACTTCAGTATGTAACCTTATGATCATAATATGTTGCATATCTCTTATTGTATATGCATGTGGTACTTTCTTATAAACTTCAATTAGGCAGAGAATGAAGTATATAATTGAAGATCTGAATTATGTGAACAACGTGTAATTATATTAAATAATATGCAATGTGTAATGTAGAATTCTTTAAATAATGCATAATTATCAGAAGATATTTTCTGCATTTTTCATAGTACATGTTAAAAGATTAGCTCTTTTATTGCCTTATTTATTAATTCATGAAGTGTTTGTAATCTGGGAATTTTAGATATAATATTAGGTTAGTTGTTTAGTTAGTCATTTAATTAAAATAAGTCACATTTTCATAATGTAGTAAAACAAACTTATTAATACATTTAAACCAAAGTGGCTATAAAATACCCACTTCCATATTTTTGCCATATACATTAAAGTATTTGTAGTATGTTTATAACTTATCATTATAATACAACAATATAAATATTTTTGTTATTACAATATAAGAGATGAAAGTATTTTCGATTTTTTTAGTGATGAGTTGATTAATAGAAGCTGCTATTTATCTTTTAGAGAAGAAAGTTTAGATAAAAGCAGTAACAAGTGGATGATTGTCATTGGCGCAATATTACTTTAAAAAATAAAACCTAATTTATATACCATTATATATAATAAATGATAGGACAAATGCATTTTACCTTGAAAATTGAAATGCTGTTTTATGAAAGGTGTTACAAGTAAAACCTTAGGCAGGTTAAATTTAAAAGAGCTTAGTTAAGCAAAGAACGATTTGTGAATTGGGAGGACTCTCAATTCCCGGAGGGACTCTGAGCAGCCAGGTGGTGGAAGATTCATGGACAGAAAAAGGAAAGTGACATAGAGAAAAGAGAAGTCAGGTACATAAACAGTTGGATTGGTTACAGCCTGGCATTTGCCTTATTTTAACACGGTTTGGATAGTTGGCACCCCTTGATTGGCCAAAACTTGGTGATTGGCACAAGAGCAGGTTAGAGTCTGTTTACATCTCCATTTAGTTATAGGTCACTATATACAGAGAACTTTTAGACTGGACCTTAAATATGTAAGGAGGCAGCTTTAGGCTAAACTTGACTTAAGAAGTCAATACAATAGAATTACTGGATTGTTTTATTAATTCATTCCACAAATATATACTGTCTTCCTTATGCACAGGCTGAGGTAGAAATTGTGGATACAATGACATGAAAATATATGTGTTTTTAGAGGTTGTAATCGAATAGATAAAATGCAAAACTAAAACTAACTGAAAAAGAACAGTGATCGGATACATTTAAGTGCTACAGGAGGGCACATAACATTAGAGGAGGATTCTCTCCAATGAATACGAAGGGAGAAGTTGAAGCATAACGGTAAAGCATGATTATTAAAACTATGAAAAATAGGCTGAAGCTTCTTATAGCAGTGTGAAATCTTGAAAAAAATTTCAATAGGTGTCTAATAGGAATATATTTTTATTCACAAAGATTGTTGTGTATGAAGTGTTTACAATGGACCAGACTAGTGGCAGAGAAACCATTTAGGCTACTCTGCCATAATTCATTCAACGTATATATAACATGATCTTCTCTATGTTTGATAGTGTGTTACATTTGAGGATACTGTGGAAAACAGAATAGGTATGATACTTTCCATCACCGAGCTTACATTATATCAGTGCAACAAACTTGAAGCAAAATTGAAAACATAATATATATGCCTAGGTTATAATACTAAATATTAACAAAATTCTGTGTTTGTTTTTCCCCTTCTTATACTTATAACACAATGGTATTTTTTCTCTGTCCACAGTGGAAGTGGAAAACATGGTCAGAACTAACTGTAAAGTTTCGGAACAAGAAACTGTCTTATTTGCTTTTGCCTTAGAAAACCTAGATAACACAAGACCTAGAGAAAATAGAAACAAATTAAAAAAAAAAAGAAAAGGAAAAGGAAGAACAGTCTATTTAAGTAAATAATGTGTTTATGTATTTTACTGTGTATTTAAGTACATATTTTAAAATAGTGGAAAACACTGTAGAGAAGAATAAACTACATGGAAAGATAATATCTGGGTGGAGACAGATCATTCATGAATATTGGAGCATCATGAAATGGGAGTTGAGTAAAACAAGATGAATATTGAAGGCACATGATGAGAAATTCTCTGATATTGGAAAACATTCAGCATATTTAAGAAACTAATATAAAGTTGATGGGGCTAGTAAGTAGTGAGCCAACAGAACAGACAAATGAAAACTTGAGAATTACATATGGGTTAAATTCAAACATTAGAATTTTGCTGTAAGTGCAGTGATCAAGAATTGTGAAGGGTTTGAGATTTTATCCTTCTTTTCAGCTAACAAGTGAGGCTGCTTCAGTTTCATGGATACTTCCAGAAGATAAAAATCTCCTTGATCTGAGAAAAAAGACTATTACTTACAGCACACAGCAGACAGCAGTTGTTTTATGTTTACATATATTTTTGTGTCTCCCAAGACCCATGAGAGCAATGCAGAAGCAGGCACAAGTGGATGCTGCCCATACAATGCATTTGTGTTACAGCTGAGGGATTCCAAATCTAGGAAACCCATATTTTGTAAAGGAGGCTGCCAACCTGGCTTACCTTAGCCATAGCTGTTTTTTGTTGTTGTTGTTGTTGTTGTTGTTGTTGTTTGTAAATTCTGGATAGACCATAAATCTGCTCTGTTTCCCAGAGAAAGGCACCATTTCATCTTTCATGGCTGTTTGTAATATATATATACACATCATTGAAAAGATAATCAGGAAAAAACAGTTAATAGAAGACTTATGGAAATATCATAGAAAATTGTCCCTTGATACATTTGTAAACAAAAAATAAATTTTGAAACCCCTGTTACAGTAGTTAGCTACTCAGGCTTGAGCAGGGCAGGAAAGGGCTCCCTCAACCCTACCAGGAAAGTCAGGCAACTATCAGATGATGGTCAGGCAGTTATCATACTGTTTCTCTAAAATAATTGGTTGCAACTGGCATCAGGGAAAATCAGTCTCCCAGTAGATAAAAATACCTGAAACTGGTGATCAGCAGCTGCCCAATAGGATCTCAGGAGTTTGGCGAGTGGGCTCAAGCATGTGCACTAAGAGGCAAAATGGTGGAGTTTAATAGGTATATGACCTCCTAGGGACAAATGACTGCTATGAACCCCCAAAATTTGAGACAGGTCTTAGTTAGAAAGTTTATTTTGCCAAGGTTGAGAATGTGTGGCTGTGACACAGCCTCAGGAGGTCCTGACAACATGCGCCCAAGGTGGTCAGAGGACTGTTTGGTTTTACACACTTTAAAGAGACATGAGACATCAATCCACATATGTAAGACAAATGTTGCTTTGGTCTGGAAAGACAGGACAACTCTAAGCAGAGAGGGGCTTCAAGGTCATAGGTAGATAAGAGACAAATTGTTGCATTATTTTGAGTTTCTGATTAGCCTCTCCAAAGGTGGCAATCAGATATACATTAATCTCAGTGAGCAAAGGGGTGACTTTGAATAGAATGGGAGGCAGGTTTGTTCTAAGCAGTTCCTAGTTTGACTTTCTCTTTTAGCTTAGTGATTTTGGGGGCCCAAGATATTTTCCTTTCACAAATAAGGGAAGAACACCTCAAATGAACATGCATACAACTCCAATAACTGACTACTTTTGCTCCCCTCCCAAGTGCTAGCAGCCCACGCCAAAGGAAGAATCAGGGCAGAAGCAATGCAAGACCCCAGAAGTATGCCAATGTATAAAACCCCAAGTCAAGAAGTTAAACTGCAGATGTGATCTCTAAAGTCATCTGCTTGGCCCTCTTCCAAGTGTACTTTCTTTCATTCCTGCTCCAAAGCTTTCAAATAAACTTTCACTCCTGCTCTAAAACTTTCCCTAGTCTTTCCTTCTGCCTTATGCCCCTCAGTCCAATTCTTTCTTCTGAGGAAGCAAGAATTGAGCTTGCTGCAGACTTGTACAGACTCACCATGGCTAACACACTTTAGTGCCAGGTAACTCGGATACATTTCACTGGTAACATCCCCAAATGATTGAATGGACATCCCTCTTGGCCACAGGCATTCCAAAGTACACCTGAAAAACTAGTTCAGGCCATGATGGGTAGGAGCAGTTGAACATGTGTCATTGTACCTTCCTCAGTTTGGAATTCAGGCAAAGCTGACCGACTTTAACATTAAAAGAGAGATCTTAAGACTGACTTAAACCGAGTCATTGTAGTAATGACATCAAGTGAGAGACAGCAAGCCTTGAAAGAAATCAAAGTATTCTATGCCCAAATATATTTCTTTGATGTACTTTAAAATGGCTCTAGAAAGTTGTCTCTTGTGGGGAAATCCGCATTCTGTATAGAATACCTTTCCTTTTCAGGTCCTTCCCTGATTCAGAAGAGATTATCTAAGAGTCTGGCACCTTTTTAAGTTTGATAGGAAACATTTACCATTTATTCTCTCTGAAGCCTGCTACCTGGAGGCTTCATCTGCACAGTAAAAAGTTGGTTTCCACAACATCTTCTCTCTTTCTCTGGGGATGGAGTTTTGCTCTTGCTGCCCAGGCTGGAGTACAATGGTGTGATCTCAGCTCACCGCAACCTCTGCCTCCCCAAGTGATTCTCCTGCCTCAGCCCCCCGAGTAGCTGGGGTTACAGGCATGCACCACCATGCCCAGCTAATTTTGTATTTTTTAGTAGAGACGGGGTTTCTCCATGTTGGTGAGGCTGGTCTTGAACTCCTGACCTCAGGTTTTCTACCCACCTCGACCTCACAAAGTGCTGGGATTACAGGCATGAACCACCATGCCCAGCCCACAACGTCTTCTCTTAATCCAGAAATTCTTTTCTGTTGATTCCAGCTCTTTAGATAATAACTGAACTCATTCAACTAATTCCCAATCAGAAAATATTTGATCTGGAAGCCCCCACTTTGAATTATCCTGCCTTTCCAGAGCAAAACAATGAATACCTTTTATGTGTTGATTAATGTATGCCTGTAACTTCTGTCCCCCTAAATATGTATAAAATCAATCTGTAAAATAACAACCTTGGGAACATGTTCTCAGAAACTACTGAGGCTGTACCATAGGCATGTCCTTAACCTTGCCGAAATAAACTTCTAAACTGATTGAGACTCTCGCAGATACTTTTTGGTTTATATATCATCCGCTATTTTAATTAATATAGTTGTGAGACAAAATATATTTCTCTAGCATTCTGTGTTCTGTGTCAAAGGATTATATTGGTGGGGTCAAAATTGTGAAGGAGATATCAGTTTGAAGGCTATATGGTTTTCTATGCATAGTGATTATAACTACTACAATGTAACCTAGAGAAAGAATGATAGCAGTTTACCAAAGAAAGTGACAGCGAGGATTTTGCATTAGTAAGACACCCACAGGTTTCTGATCTGAAGAAACTGGAGAAGGTAGTAAAACTGACTAAGAAAAAGATCAAGGAACAAAGTCAGATTTGAAAGTGCGGGGAGTGAGGAGTGAAGAATCATGAATTCAACTTTAAAAATAAAATAATGAAAGTTTTATATGATAGACTTTTTAAAATGTCACTGAGCTTATGAAAAAAATAGACATAGTCATTCTGTTTTCAACTAGACCAATTTGCACTTAAAAATTATCCTATTTGAGAATTATAATCTGATTAAAGCTCCCAAATATTCAAATGCTCTTTTCAAACTTTCTTTTTAATGTCTATGACACTTATACTAGGGAATTAAAAAAACTGTATAGCTGATTTGAAATTAAAAATAGGGATATGTAACTATGTAAAACTAACTCAAATGAATGGTAATTATTATTTGCTGAAGAATGTTTGTAGAGATAACATGGGTTATAATTTTCAAAAATCTGGGTTCTTATCCTATTAAGATAGTGTATTAGTAAAACGTAAGGTAGATATGAATTTTTAAAAAATTTTTACTTGAAGATAATACATTAGATTTTCCTCAATGTTTACCTAGATAAGGACAATTTTAGCCATAATTCTAGTTACCCAGTTAAATATTTAAGACCAAGTAAAGTCCCAATATCCCTAAAAGTGTAGAATTAAACTATGTCAAAAGCTTTGATATAATTTTTAGCATAGACTAGTGAGCTTGTCACGTTCTATTCATAATGTAGCAAGTTTAAATTGCATATTATCAACTAATGGGAAAAAAGGATGAATAAAGAAAAAGTTTAAAATAGAATAGTCTCTCATTTTTCATGTGTTTCCTTGACTCTTGTTCCTCTAGGACATCTGAAGATATTTAGTTTCATTGTTCTCTGAGTAGCTCATGAATATTTCAGCTCCAAACGGTTGAATGTTCTTCTTACTAGTCCATTTAAATTGCAGTACAAATATGTTTTTTTATGTGTGCTGCTGGAAAACTTGGTGATTTAGGGAATCTTAGGCTTTTTTTTTTTTAAACAATGAAACAACTGCATAGGGACTATAATAGTTACCATTTTATTTAAGATTGTAAAAGAGTGGGTAAATCACATGTTTTCTTTAATAGTGAAATTGGTATTTTATTTTAATAATCATATGGAATAATAGTTCTCAAACACTGAAAGCATTAGTGCACATAAAAAGAAGTTTGAATGAAACCATTCTTCCTTCAATGAGAGATTTCTTTTGTCTCTTCACACAAGTCTTTTGAAAAGGTTGAAAGACTATATGAATTGATCCCTCATAATTGCACTCACTTAAACTTTTATGTGTAATACCTCACACATACAGATGGCCTCAAAGCCCTGGCTCTATGAACATAATAAAATTTGAACTGATAGAAAATAATACTATGTGTATACATTATATGTGTGTGTATATATATTTGTATATATAAAACACATTTTATACACAGAAACCCTGATTTTTATATCTATATATTTAATTAAGATAATTCTGTATGAATAAGAGGAAGGAGATGTTATGATCTCATGTTAATATTTCCAGAACATTGTGAAATTAAAGTAAATTTTGTAAGAATTCCTAAAAATGCATTATCTGCATATACATTTCAAGCCCAGGTACAAAGACATAGCCAAATGCATCTTATTTTGAAACATGACTTATTTTTAAATATGAGTAAGGGAAAACTAAACAGAAAAATTACATCCAAATTTGAGTTATTAAATAAATGAAACAAGTAAACATTACAAAATTTGAAATGAATTGAAGTATGTGGAAATGAGAAAAAAATATAATATTGTACTGCTATAAGGGTCTCCCCTGAACACAATATTTTCCTATAAGTCATGTACATTATTGTTCACATTTTCACATTACATGTCTACCATTACTTAGAGATCAGAGAGATGATATTATCTTTTTCTTTTTCTTTTTTTAATTATTATACTTTAAGTTCTAAGATACATCATGTGCACAGATATACATGTGCCATGGTGGTTTGCTGCACCCATCAACTCGCCATTTACATTAGGTAATTCTCCTAATGCTACCCTTCCCCCAGCCCTCCTCCCCACTCCCCCAGACCCCGGTGTGTGATGTTCCCTGTCCTGTGGCCATGTGTTCTCATTGTTCAACTCCCACCTATGAGTAAGAACATGCTGTGTTTGGTTTTCTGTGATTGTGATAGTTTGCTGAAAATGATGGTTTCCAGCTTCATCCATGTCCCTGCAAAGGGCATGAACTCATCCTTTTTTATGGCTGCATGGTGTTCCATGGTGTATATGTGCCATATTTGCTTAATCCAGTCTATCACTGATGGACATTTGAGTTGGTTCCAAGTCTTTCCTACTGTGAATAGTGTCCCAATAATAGTGTTGAACACATACGTGTGTATGTGTCTTTACAGCAGCATGATTTATAATCCTTTGGTTGTATATCCAGTAATGGGACTGCTGGGTTAAATGGTATTTCTAGTTCTAGATCCTTGAGGAATCACCACACTGTCTTCCACAATGGTTGAAATAATTTACACTCCCGCCAACAGTGTAAAAGTGTTCCTATTTCTTCACATTCTCTCCAGCACCTGTTGTTTCCTGACTTTTTAATGATTGCCATTCTAACTGGCATGAGATGGTATCTCATTGTGGTTTTGATTTGCATTTTTCTGAGGACCAGTGATGAGGAGCATTTTTTTTCATATGTCTGTTGGCTTCATAAATGTCTTCTTTTGAGAAGTATCTGTTTATACTCTTTGACTACTTTTTGATGGGGTTGTTTATTTCTTGTAAATTTGTTTAAGTTCTTTGTAGATTCTAGATATTAGCCCTTTGTCAGATAGGTAGATTGCAAAAATTTTCTCCCATTCTGTAGGTTGCATGTTCACTCTGATGGTAGTTTCTTTTGCTATGCAGAAGCTCTTTAATTTAATTAGATCTCATTTCTCTGTTTTGGCTTTTGTTGCCATTGCTTTTGGTGTTTTGGTCGTGAAGTCTTTGCCCACTCCTATGTCCTGAATTGTATTGCCTAGGTTTTCTGCTAGGGTTTTTATGGTGTTAGGTCTTGAATTTAAGTCTTTAATCCATCTCGAGTTAATTTTTTTATAAGGTGTAAGGAAGGGATCCAGTTTCAGCTTTGTACATATGGCTAGCCAGTTTTCCCAGCACCATTTATTAAATAGGGAATCCTTTCCCCATTTCTTGTTTTTGTCAGGTTTGTCAAAGATCAGATGGTTG
>NW_012103277.1:1892394-1898116 GCF_000951045.1 Mandrillus leucophaeus | reverse complement strand
GTACCAGTACCATGCTGTTTTGGTTACTGTAGCCTTGTAGTATAGTTTGAAGTCAGGTAGCGTGATGCCTCCAGCTTTGTTCTTTTTGCTTAGGGTTGTCATGGCTATGCAGGCTCTTTTTTGGTTCCATATGAACTTTAAAGTAGTTTTTTGTTTTGTTTTGTTTTGTTTTCCAATTCTGTGAAGAAAGTCAGTGGTAGCTAGATAAGGATAGCATTGATTTATAAATTACCTTGGGCAGTATGGCCATTTTTATGACATTGATTCTTCCTATCCATGAGCATAGATTTGTCTTCCATTTGTTTGTGTCCTCTTTTATTTTTTTGAGCAGTGGTTTGTAGTTCTCCTTGTAGAGGTCCTTCACATCCCTTGTTTATTGGATTCCTAGGTATTTTATTCCCTTTGTAGTAATTGTGAATGGAAGTTCACTCATGATTTGACTCTCTGTTTGTCTATTATTGATGTATAGGAATGCTTGTGATTTTTGCACATTGATTTTGTATCCTGAGACTTTGCCGAAGTTGCTTATCAGCTTAAGGTGATCTTGGGCTGAGTCGATGGGGTTTTCTAAGTATACAATCATGTCATCTGCAAACAGAGACAATTTGACTTCCTCTTTTCCTAATTGAATACCCTTGATTTCTTTCTCTTGCCTGATTGCCCTGGCCAGAACTTCCAACACTATGTTGAAGAGAAGTGGTGAGAGAGGGCATCCTTGTCTCGTGCTGTTTTTCAAAGGGAATGCTTCCAGTTTTTCTCCATTCAGTATGATATTGGCTGTGGGTTTGTCATAAATAGCTCTTATTATTTTGAAATACAGTCCATAAATACCGAGTTTATTGAGAGTTTTTAGCATGAAGCGCTGTTGAATTGTATCGAAGGCCTTTTCTGCATCTATTGAGATAATCATGTGGTTTGTTTGTTGGTTCTGTTTATGTTATGGATTTTGTTTATTGATTTGCATATGGTGAACTAGCCTTGCATCCTAGGGATGGAGCCGACGTGTTCATGGTGGATAAGTTTTTGATGTGCTGCTGGATTTGGTTGGCCAGTAATTTATTGAGGATTTTGAATCAAAGTTTATCAGGGATATTGGCCTAAAATTCTCTCTCTCTCTTTTTTTGTCGTGTCTCTACCAGGCTTTGATAACAGGATGATGCTAGCCTCATAAAATGAGTTAGGGAGGATACCCTCTTTTTCTATTGATTGAAATACATTGAGAAGAAATGTTACAAGCTCCTCTTTGTACTTCTGGTAGAATTCGGCTCTGAATTTGTCTGGTCCTGGACTTTCTTTGGTCGGTAGGCCATTAATTATTGCCTCAATTTCATAACCTGTTATAGGTCTATTCAGAGATTCAACTTCTTCCTGGTTTAGTCTTGGGAGGGTGTGTGTGTCCAGGAGTTTATCCACTTCTTCTAGATTTTCTAGTTTATTTGCATGGAGGCGTTTATAGAATTCTCTGATGGTAGTTTGTATTTCTGTGGGATTGTTGGTGATATGCCCTTTATCATTTTTCATTGCATCTAATTGATTCTTCTCTCTTTCCTTCCTTATTCATTTTGCTAGAGGTCTATCTATTTTGTTGATCTTTTCAAAAAAAAAAAACAAACCAAAAAAACATCTCCTGGATTCATTGATTTTTTGAAAGATTTTTTGTGTCTCTATCTCCTTCAGTTATGCTCTGATCTTAGTTATTTCTTGCCTTCTGCTAGCTTTTAAATTTGTTTGCCCTTACTTCTCTAGTTCTTTTAATTGTGATGTTAGGGTGTCGATTTTAGATCTTTCCTGCTTTCTCCTCTGGGCATTTAGTGCTACAGATTTCCTCTTCACACTGCTTTAAATATGTCCCATAGATTCTGGTATGCTGTGTCTTTGTTCTTGTTTATTTCAAAGAACATCTTTATTTCTGCCTTAATATTGGTATTTTCCCAGTAGTCTCTCAGAAGCAGGTTGTTCAATTTCCATGTAGTTGTGCAGTTTTGAGTTAGTTTCTTAATCCTGAGTTCTAATTTGATTACACTGTGGTTTGAGAGACAGTTTGTTGTGATTTCTGTTCTTTTACATTTGCTGAGGAGTGTTTTACTACCAATTATATGGTCAATTTTAGAATAAGTGTGATGTGGTGCTGAGAAGATTGTATATTCTGTTGATTTGGGGTGGAGAGTTCTGTAGATGTCTATTATGTCTGCTTGGTCCAGAGCTGAGTTTAAGTCCTGGATATCCTTACTAAACTTGTCTTGTTGATTTGTCTGACTTTGACAGTGGAGTGTTAAATCTCCCACTGTTATTGTGTGGGAGTCTAAGTCTCTATGTAGGTCTCTAAGGACTTGCTTTATGAATCTGGGTGCTCCTGTATTGGGTGCATATATATTTAGGGAAGTTAGCTCTTCTTGGTGAATTGATCCCTTTACCATTGTGTATTGGCCTTCTTTGTCTCTTTTGATCTTTGTTGGTTTAAAGTCTGTTTTATCAGAGACTAGGATTGCAACCTCTGCTTTTTTTATCTTTTCCATTTGCTTGGTAGATCTTCCTCAATCCCTTTATTTTGATCCTATGTGCACCTTTGCACGTGAGATGGGTCTCCTGAATACAGCACACTGATGGGTCTTGACTGCTTATCCAATTTGCCAGTCTGTGTCTTTTAATTGGGGCAGTTAGTCCATTTGCATTTAAGGTTAATATTGTTATGTGTGAATTTGATCCTGTCATTATGATGTTACCTGGTTATTTTACCCGTTAGTTGATGCAGTTTCTTCATAGTGTCGATGGTCTTTACAATTTGGTATGTTTTTGCAGTGACTGGTACTGGTTTTTCCTTTCCATATTTAGTGATTCCTTCAGGAGCTCTTGTAAGGCAGGCCTGGTGGTGACAAACTCTCTCAGCATTTGCTTGTCTGTAAAGGATTTTATTTGTTCTTCACTTATGAAGCTTAGTTTGGCTGGATATGAGATTCTGGGTTGAAAATTCTTTTCTTTAAGAATGTTGAATATTGGCCCCCACTCTCTTCTGGCTTGTAGTGTTTCTGCCAAGAAATCCTCTGTTATTCTGATGGACTTCCCTTTGTGAGTAACCCAACCTTTCTATCTGGCTGCCCTTAAGATTTTTCCTTCATTTCAACCTTGGTGACTCTGACAACTATGTGTCTTTGGGTTGCTCTTCTCGAGGAGTATCTTTGTGGTGTTCTTTGTATTTCCTGAATTTGAATGTTGGCCTGCCTTGTTAGGTTGAGGAAGTTCTCCTGGATAATATCCTGAAGAGTATTATCTAACTTTTTCTTCCATTCTCCCCATCACTTTCACGTGCACCAATCAGACATAAATTTGGTCTTTCCACATAGTCCCATATATCTTGGAGGCTTTGTTCATTTCTTTTATTATTTTTATTATACTTTAAATTCTAGGGTATGTGTGCACAATGCACAAGTTTGTTACATATGTATACATGTACCATGTTGGTGTGCTGCACCCATTAACTCGTCATTTACATTAAGTATAACTCCTAATGCTATCCCACCCTGCATTCTCACCCTACGACAGGCTCTGGTGTGAGATGCTCCCCTTCCTTTGTTCAAGTGTTCTCACTGTTCAATTCCCACCTATGAGTGAGAACTTGTGGTGTTGGTTTTCCATCCTGGCAATAGTTTGCTGAGAATGATGGTTTCCAGCTTCATCCATGTCCTTACAAAGGGCATGAACTCATCTTTTTTTATGGTTGCATAGTATTCCATGGTTTTTTCCTACAATCTTGTATTTTTGCTTTATTTCATTAATTTGATCTTCAATCACTGGTATCCTTTCTTCCACTTGATCAAATTGGCTATTGGAGCTTGTGCATGTGTCATGAAGTTCTTGTGCCATGGTTTTCAGCTTCATCAGCTCATTTAAGGTCTTCTCTACAATGTTAGCCATTCATCTAACCTTTTTTCAAAGTTTTTAGCTTCCTTGCAATGGGTTAGAACATGCTCCTTTAGCTCAGAGAAGTTTGTTATTACCAACCTTCTGAAGCCTGCTTCCATCAACTCATCAAACTCATTATCCATCCAGTTTTGTTCCTTTGCTGGTAAGGAGCTGCGATCCTTTGGAGGAGAAGAGGTGCTCTGTTTTTTGGAATTTTCAGCTTTTCTGCTCTAGGTTCTCTCCATCTTTGTGGTTTTAACTACCTTTGGTCTTTGATGTTGGTGAACTGTATATGGGGTTTTGGTATGGATGTCCTTTTTGTTGATGTTGTTTGTTAGTTTTCCTTCTAATTGTCAGACCCCTCAGCTGCAGATCTGTTGGAGTTTGCTGGAGGTCCACTCCAGACCCTGTTTGCCTGTGTATCACCAGCAGGGGCTGCAGATCAGCAAATATTGCTGCCTGATCCTTCCTCTGGAAGCTTCATCCCACAGGGGCACCTGCCTGTTTGAGATGTGTGTTAGCCACTATAGGTAGTGTTTCCCAGTCAGGCTACACGGTGGTCAGGGAGCTGCATGAAGAGGCAGTCTGTCCATTCTCAGAGCTTGAACATCGTGCTGAAAGAACCACTGTTCTCTTTAGTATTGTCATACAGTGATGTTTAAGACTGCAGAAACTCTCTGCTGCCTTTTGTTCTACTATGCCCTGCCCCCAGAGGTGGAATCTATAGAGGCAGTAGGCTTTGCTGAGCTGTGGTGGGCTCCACCCAGTTCATGCTTCCTGGCCTCTTTGTTTACTCTCTGTGCTACTGAAGCCTCAGCAATGGCGGACACACCTCCCCCTGCCAGGCTGCAACTTCGCAGTTCAATCTCAGACTGCTGCGCTAGCAGTGAACAAGGCTCCATGGGTGTCGGACCTGCTGAGCCAGGCACAGGAGGGTACCTCCTGGTCTGCCGGCTGCTAAGACTGTGGGAAAAGTGCAGTATTTGATCTGGAGTGTACTGTTTCTCCAGGTACAGTCTGTCATGCCTTCTTTTAGCTAGGAAAGAAAAATCTCCTGATGCCTTGCGCTTCCCAGGTGAGGCGACGCCCCATCCTGCTTCAGCTCAACCTCTGTGGGCTGTACCCACTGTCCAACCAGTCCCAATGAGAAGAACCAGGTACCTCAGTTGGAAATGCAGAAATCACCTGTCTTGTGTGTTGATCTCGCTGGGAGCTGCAGACTGGAGCTGTTCCTGTTCAGCCATCTTGGAAGTGACCCTTATCAATATTATCTTTTTCCATTTAAAGAAAACCATGTGGCTGGGGCGATGGCTCACACCTGTAATCCCAATGCTTTGGGAGGCCAAAGAGGGTGGATCACTTTAGGTCAGGAGCTCGAGATCAACCTGGCCAACATGGCAAAAACCCGTATCTATTACAAATACAAAAATTAGCCAGGTGTGGTGGCAAGTGCCTGTAATCCCAGCTACTCTGGAGGCTGAGGCAGGAGAATTGCTTGAACCCAGGAGGGAGATGTTTCAGTGAGCTGTGATTGTGCCACTGCACTCCAGGCTAGGTGACAGAGCAAGACTCTGTCTCCAAAAAGGAAGAAAACCATGTGATAATTTTAGCTTAGGCTACATGATTAAAATGAAATAAATTTATAGGAGATAAAAAAGTACTTTAGGGTTTTAAAATATTATTTCCTTTAAGAATTCAAAGAATATAAATTAATGATATAGTTTTATAATACTGCTTAATGGACAGATAAAATTTTATGAATTTGGTTTATAAACCATAATGTTTTGAAGCATATATGCATTATGGAAGGACTAAATTCAGC